>NC_064629.1:578119753-578422783 GCF_023864275.1 Schistocerca cancellata
CGATCGTAGAGATGATGGATGTAGTCCTGTGGAACGGCTTGCCATACCATTTCCACCTGGCGCCTCAGTTGGACCAGCGTTCGTGCTGGACGTGCAGACCGCGTGAGACGACGCTTCATCCAGTCCCAAACATGCTCAATGGGGGACAGATCCGGAGATCTTGCTGGCCAGGGTAGTTGACTTACACCTTCTAGAGCACGTTGGGTGGCACGGGATACGTGCGGATGTGCATTGTCCTGTTGGAACAGCAAGTTCCCTTGCCGGTCTAGGAATGGCAGAACGATGGGTTCGATGACGGTTTGGATGTACTGTGCACTATTCAGTGTCCCCTCGACGATCACCAGTGGTGTACAGCCAGTGTAGGAGATCGCTCCCCACACCATGATGCCGGGTGTTGGCCCTGTGTGCCTCGGTCGTATGCAGTCCTGATTGTGGCGCTCACCTGCACGGCGCCAAACACGCATACGACCATCATTGACACCAAGGCAGAAGCGACTCTCATCGCTGAAGACGACACGTCTCCATTCGTCCCTCCATTCACGCCTGTCGCGACACCACTGGAGGCGGGCTGCACGATGTTGGGGCGTGAGCGGAAGACGGCCTAACGGTGTGCGGGACCGTAGCCCAGCTTCATGGAGACGGTTGCGAATGGTCCTCGCCGATACCCCAGGAGCAACAGTGTCCCTAATTTGCTGGGAAGTGGCGGTGCGGTCCCCTACGGCACTGTGTAGGATCCTACGGTCTTGGCGTGCATCCGTGCGTCGCAGTGGTCCGGTCCCAGGTCGATGGGCACGTGCACCTTCCGCCGACCACTGGCGACAACATCGATGTACTGTGGAGACCTCACGCCCCACGTGTTGAGCAATTCGGCGGTACGTCCACCCGGCCTCCCGCATGCCCACTATACGCCCTCGCTCCAAGTCCGTCAACTGCACATACGGTTCACGTCCACGCTGTCGCGGCATGCTACCAGTGTTAAAGACTGCGATGGAGCTCCGTATGCCACGGCAAACTGGCTGACACTGACGGCGGCGGTGCACAAATGCTGCGCAGCTAGCGCCATTCGACGGACAACACCGCGGTTCCTGGTGTGTCCGCTGTGCCGTGCGTGTAATCATTGCTTGTACAGCCCTCTCGCAGTGTCCGGAGCAAGTATGGTGGGTCTGACACACCGGTGTCAATGTGTTCTTTTTTCCATTTCCAGGAGTGTATTTATTGGTAGCTTTAGCACGTATTTTACAACACTGTGATATTTCTCCTCTTATTCCCTTTTCAACCATTAAGATCATATAATAAATCTAGTGGTTGCTTATTCATTTTCAACATTGCTTCACAAGGTAATCTTGGTGCAGTAAAATACTAAGATGGATGAAGATCATATGCTGTTATACAAGGTTTTCCAAAATTTTCAAATACATCAGACAGTAACAGTACGTCAGTTTTAAGATATAGATCATGATATTCACCTACATTATTAACATTAAATTTTTTCCAAACTGCTTTTGCATATTTATAATTTTGTCAACTATTTCACTGTCATTCAGTTTATTATAGAATTCATATTTTGCTGGTAACTGCATCTCCTCCAATTTCTTACATGGGTCCATGTAATTATATGGACATACATCTTTTCTAAGCACTAAGTCGAAGAACTGTTTTGGGAAAAATATTCTAATGTTTTTCATTTGATCTCTCTTCAAATTCGATGGAAGTTTATCAATTGAAGAAGCCAAAAATTTAAAACTGTCAATAAATCTAATTTCAAACATTCTGTCTCCTTTCCAAAACTAATGTATCTGTTTTCGTTGTTTGATACGAAATATATTTCTTTCCAATCACAGCCAAGTTCTTTCACAAACAAATGCAAATCATGTACTGCTAAATTATGTAAATAATTTGGTACAAAACTCTGATGTTTTAACTGTAAATTATGTTTATTGATAATGGATTTATATATTTTCCAGTCAAATAATCATGATGATGAACCTTTTTATTTTTGGTGAGAAATAAGTTACACACTGTAGATTTTTTCGATCTTACATGTCTTGATTGTTCTTCAGGAGTTAATGGTTACATATCTTCAACTTCAAAAAAAGATTCTTTCAGTTTCTTCAATCTCCTTTTTTATGTATTCAATAACTTTCTTATAACAATTTGGACTTCTACAAACAACAGGATCTTTATAGTGTCCACTTACATATTTAATATAATATCAGATACCACTTCATTTATGTTTTTGTTATTTCATTGTGTAAGAACTTTCTGGATTCAGTTGACAGTTGCCCATCTTTAACAATAAACTTTCAAAAACAGGATAAATAACAAATGGAACTTTTTGCATATCCTGATAGTTTTTAAACTTATGTAAGAACCTTTCTCTGGAATTTGTACTATCAATGGTTTGTTGATGTGTGATTATCTAATTTTTCTCTCTACTGAAATGGAGTAAACACATATAAGGAAAAAAGTTTACTTCTTCTTGTTTATTGATTTGACTCAAGCCTAGAATTTTTTTTATAAAAACAATAGTGTTAATTATTTGCTCCCTTGAAATGAAGGAGATTTGCATGTTTCTTCTCTTATTTTATGTAATTTTTAAATGATGCACTTTATAATTTTATCCAATGATTAAATATTTATAGATATATTTCTTTTATTTTCAGTTTTTGGAATATGATCAGCCACTACCAGAAATTCTTAATTTTCAAGTTCCTGACCACCATCAAGACCAACATTTTCTTGTATCATGACTTTCTCTGAATTTTTATTTGTGGAATATAATGCAGATTTTATAGCCTACAGAAAACCGCTTTGATCTTTATTTTTTACATTAACACATACTTTCTTATTTTGAATTTTATCTGGTAAATCGATGTAAGATGGAACATAAATGATAATTTCACAAGCAATGACATTGTAGGAAATAAAACAGGGACCCATACATACAACAAGTTTCCTTTAATTAACATCTATAGCCACAAACATTTTGTTAACAGATTACCAGTTTAGGTCTATAATGACCATCATCAGATCTGTTTTATAAAAACGAAGTCCAAATATACTGCAGCCATAGTGGCATCATCAAATGTTAAAAGCAAAGTCAGCACCAGCATCATCAAATATATATAAATAACATCATATGCACGAGTCATGTTGTCAGTAGCACTTGTGCCTTCCAAAAAGAAGCAGACATCCCAGTGTGAGTGAAGTGAATGTGAAGAGCATATGAGGGACATTCTTAAGGTGTCCATAGAAATCGGTTGGCTGATGCCTCAAATGGCATCGGACTCTCCACTCAGCTTTCAGCTGGATGGGGCTCCACCTCATTTTGATCATGAAGTTTGTGGGTACCTGAACATGTAGCTGCCACATCAGTGTAGCGGCTGTGCTTCAGAAGGTGAAAGCTGTTTAATGAAATGACCTCCGCAATCACCAGATCTCATTCCGTGTGACTTTTTTCTGTGGGGACACATTAAAGACTGGTGTATGTACCGCCTCTACCATGTGATGTAGCAGAGATCCGGTAGAGAATACAGGAAGCGACTGCCACAGTCGATGATGCCTTTCTGGGATGGATATGGCAAGAATTCGATTACCATATTTATGTCTGCCGGGTCACTCAAGGTTTTCGTATCATATGTTTGTAAAAAAAACTTCCAGAGTTTCTCTTCAAAATGCAATATGTATGACATCTGTACAATGTTTGGTTCTTGTGGAATAAATAATCGAAAGTGTTCCCGGGCCTTATGTACAACCTGTATATTCAAAATTCAACAATATTTATCAATGAACCATGTTAATATTCTTTAGTTATGGGATCCAAAATGCCTTTTGAGGAAGATTTTCAGGAATGGGTTTATCGAGAAGTTTTACCATCAATTCGAAGACATAGAGTATATAAATTGGAAGATAGAATAACCAACTAGGAAAATTAAAATAAAATCAAAGGTGAAAATATACACTCCTGGAAATTGAAATAAGAACACCGTGAATTCATTGTCCCAGGAAGGGGAAACTTTATTGACACATTCCTGGGGTCAGATACATCACATGATCACACTGACAGAACCACAGGCACATAGACACAGGCAACAGAGCATGCACAATGTCGGCACTAGAACAGTGTATATCCACCTTTCGCAGCAATGCAGGCTGCTATTCTCCCATGGAGACGATCGTAGAGATGCTGGATGTAGTCCTGTGGAACGGCTTGCCATGCCATTTCCACCTGGCGCCTCAGTTGGACCAGCGTTCTTGCTGGACGTGCAGACCGCGTGAGACGACGCTTCATCCAGTCCCAAACATGCTCAATGGGGGACAGATCCGGAGATCTTGCTGGCCAGGGTAGTTGACTTACGCCTTCTAGAGCACGTTGGGTGGCACGGGATACATACGGACGTGCATTGTCCTGTTGGAACAGCAAGTTCCCTTGCCGGTCTAGGAATGGTAGAACGATGGGTTCGATGACGGTTTGGATGTACCGTGCACTATTCAGTGTCCCCTCTACGATCACCAGTGGTGTACGGCCAGTGTAGGAGATCGCTCCCCACACCATGATGCCGGGTGTTGGCCCTGTGTGCCTCGGTCGTATGCAGTCCTGATTGTGGCGCTCACCTGCACGGCGCCAAACACGCATACGACCATCATTGGCACCAAGGCAGAAGCGACTCTCATCGCTGAAGACGACACGTCTCCATTCGTCCCTCCATTCACGCCTGTCGCGACACCACTGTAGGCGGGCTGCACGATGTTGGGGCGTGAGCGGAAGACGGCCTAACGGTGTGCGGGACCGTAGCCCAGCTTCATGGAGACGGTTGCGAATGGTCCTCGCCGATACCCCAGGAGCAACAGTGTCCCTAATTTGCTGGGAAGTGGCGGTGCGGTCCCCTACGGCACTGCGTAGGATCCTACGGTCTTGGCGTGCATCCGTGCGTCGCTGCGGTCCGGTCCCAGGTCGACGGGCACGTGCACCTTCCGCCGACCACTGGCGACAACATCGATGTACTGTTGGGACCTCACGCCCCACGTGTTGAGCAATTCGGCAGTACGTCCACCCGGCCTCCCGCATGCCCACTATACGCCCTCGCTCAAAGTCCGTCAACTGCACATACGGTTCACGTCCACACTGTCGCGGCATGCTACCAGTGTCCAAGACTGCGATGGAGCTCCGTATGCCACGGCAAACTGGCTGACACTGATGGCGGCGGTGCACAAATGCTGCGGAGCTAGCGCCATTCGACGGCCAACACCGCGGTTCCTGGTGTGTCCGCTGTGCCGTGCATGTGATCATTGCTTGTACAGCCTTCTCACAGTGTCCGGAGCAAGTATGGTGGGTCTGACACACCGGTGTCAATGTGTTCTTTTTTCCATTTCCAGGAGTGTAGATGGTTTCAGAGAAGTAACTCATAGTGCATTTAGAATAATAAACGAAAGAAGCAAAGAAATAAATATATTGTTATCTCATGCTGTACCTCAAAGAGTTAATGAAAATTTCAGACTGACTTTTGGTCCGTTGAAATTATTTAACAACGGTGTTGAATACACATACTATGTTATTAGAACTCAGATACTATACACAACAGCAACTGATTAATGAAATAACAAATCTTCATCAAACTGAGTTGTAATTGCAACCCATCCATTGATATGGCTCCCAAAAATTTAACTTCCCATTAAAAAGATAGGTGGACTGCTGTTTGGTCCCTCCACCAAAATTCACATTCTGTAAATATAACAAAAGTCGATTGGAAAAACCGACCACTGAGTTTTAGTATTTATAATCAGCCTGCAGTTCCTTTTCTAAGGTATTCACAAATACAAATTCCTTCTCAATCGAGATTGTACAAATAATTCATATAATCAATAGTTCATTCATTTATGAATTTAGAGATTATATGGTCATTGTCATTTGGATAACATATACCTAGAAGAAATCAAAGAGCTACTTTTTCTCATTAGTACCAATTGTTACATTTACATATGAAATTTTTATTTAATAATTTAAAAAACAGTTTTATCTTTATTCAACCAACTATTATCAAAACCCAACCATTTAATATAAATTTGGTCTTACTTTTTTAAAAGCTTTCCAACTATATATCCATCTTGATATTTTGTTTTATCTAATTCATATTCATAAAAATTTTCCTACTTCTACCCCATTTAAACCTTTCAATTTAAATGTGACTGGATGAGAATGAATAGCATCTTCAATTTCAAAATTTTTAGTTGACTAATTGTCTCTATATTCTTTTTTAAAAAGTCTTTTAAGTATACTGATTCTGATTATATCCCATTTTTTAAATTTATTTTTATTTTAGCTACAACTGTTGGTTTCTTATTCTTATCATTACCTTTTATCAGTTTCATTTTTAAAGTTGAATGTTTTGTGTTATTATATAAATCAACTAATTTTGAAACTAGTTCAATAGATATATAATTTTTTCCACACCTTTTCTTCAAGTGTTTTATTAAATCTTTCAACAACTGATGCTTTTAATTCTGTAAACGTTAAATAATGATTAATGTTTAATTTTTTCATTAATTCTTGAAATTCTTTACTATAAAATTCTTTACTATTACTTGTCAGTAAATTTTTTGGGTTGTGGTCTTCTCAAAAAATTTTTGAAAACCATATACTACATTCTTACCTTTTTTCATTTAACTGGAATGGCACAAACAAATTTTTAAGAAACATCTATATTAATTAATAAATACTTATACCCTTTATTTACTTTTGAAATTCATTTCAGTTTACCTGAATCCATTTCAGCTAAATCAGCTTGCCATAAATTGTCTATATTAAGAAAAATTACGTTTCTTGCTTTAAAAATTTTTCAGTGTTTTGTATACTTCATTAATAATTTCTTTTCATGTACTTATTTCTTAGCACAGCATCTTTCAAATAAATTTACTCTTTTTAACTTTACCTACTGTAAAAAGACCATCGATTCATTGTCTTCCATTTCTAGTTGTTACTCTGTGAGGATTATATCGTTCAGTAAATTTTTTACACTTAAAGCAGTAGATATGGTTTTCCATTTATATGGTATTAAAATTTAATAAGATTATAATTATTTCACCAGATATAGTTAACTTTACATCAACTGGAACAGTTTTAACAAATCTTTTAATCTTATAGTTAAAAAACTTGATTTCTTTATTATTATTGACTCATTATTATTAGCTATTTCATATAGTTTATCAGATACACCTACCGTAATACCACAATCGTCAATTTTCAAATCTCTGATTACATGCTTACCAATAACAATAATTTCTTCAAGCCTGGAAACATATTCTAAATTGTGTACTTTTTGTTCATCTCCAGTCGTAAAAGTAAATCCGGTTATGTGTCTATCATATACTATATTTTTTAGTCTATGACACTTATGTAAACAAATCTAAGATCTGTATGCATACTTTTCATTTTCTCATCAAGACTTGTTACAGAGTTAAAATTATTTTGATGAATCTGTGAATCTTTTTCATATAAATGTGTTTTAGTGCCATAATTACCGAATTGCGTCAGTATACGTGCTTATTTAGATTTTTTCTTTATTCAGATCATTACTTTAAGTATTGTTTAGTAACTGCATCATAATCATTTACTGGATCTTTTATATCATCTATTCTTCTACCTCTAAAATCAATATGTCCTTTAGCTGGTTTAAAAGTGACATGTAATTCTTTATGGAATTGTTTAATTAAAGTGTCTATTTTTAGATCAAGTTTTGTTTCTAATTCATTCTTATGTTTTCTAAATTTATTTTACCATTAACTTTGTGATCTTTAGGCTGAGCCTTAGTTTCAAAAATGCCCATTTATTTAAGTCTGAAAATGACTAAAAATATAATTCATAAACAATAGTTTCATAACAAGTAGAAGAGTAAACATATTCCTTCATCAAAATTCTGAATTTGTTGTCTATTATAGTACAACTCAACCAATACTTACAGAATAGTTCCACCAAATGAATTGAATACAAATTTTTTATTATTTTTCTTATAACAACAAATCTAGTGAGTACCAAAATCATCAACCGCATCTAAATTAACTATGGCACATTCTAAATTTTTCGGTTTATTGGATAATTCATCAATCATACGATTTTTTTGGTTTATTAGGTAATCCAGCAATTATAAAAACCCCATGAAAATATTTAATTTCTAATTATTTAACTAGTTATTTTGTGTCAAATTAGATATAGGATTATTATATTTTGTAGGTATTTCTACCCATTTTTTACTCTACATTGCTTTATTATGTTTTTCTTTTTCATAACTGCATTTTGATTGCTGCAGAACCACCAGCTAGTGAACCAATAGTTGATGGGTTTGGTAATGCAATCAATATTAATGGAGGAAAACCATCTTTTTGTTTCTTAGTCCTTTACCTTCATTCTTTTTTGTTAGATATTTGATAATCATTTCACAACATGAATACCAAATGTAGTAAGTAAATTTTGACCAGTTCTTTTTTCTCTCTTTCTTTTCTGTGCTTCAGTTAAAAATGATTCAATACTATGTAATTCTTCATTATTTAATTGCATTAATTTAGTTGATTTAGGTTTATTTTTACCACTTGCTAGTAAAGTACAACCAAGTGAAAAGCTATTCATTATTAAAGATGTATTTTATAGGTAGCACTGAAATGCTGCTACTGCAATTCTTTATAATTTCCAACTATTTTCATCTACCTCTAAACCCATTCTCAATTGTTGTTTTCCATACATTATTCCTCCTAATGAAGCATTACTATTATACATTCTTTCTCTTGCAGCTAATTGAAGTTCTTTGTATCTTTTGTGTCTTTATTCTAAATCTTCATTATCTCTATAGGCAATATCATGTTTTTTACAAGCTTCATCTAATACATTAACTCCTGGATCACCACATGGTAGTCTTTCTTCAAGCTTAGTAAACTGCAGGTGCATCTCTGTCACTGGTAAATTATTTAAAACCCAATTTACTAGACCCACTTCCTGTTTTTCAAGTTTCCACAATTTGTGAGTAAGATCATTCAAAAATATAATCAAATATGGAATTCCTTTGGGAGCATTAACAATAAAATCACTAAATTTGTTTTTTAACATTTGTGTTATTCTAACTTTTTCCTTATGATAATTTTTAATTCCAGGTAATTCTTCTCCATGAATTACTGTTAATATATCCAAATAGATTCGATCGGTTTTTCTGAAAATTTCTTTACTAAACCTGTACCCATTCTCTTAAAAAAAAGTTCAAATGTGTGTGAAATCTTATGGGACTTACCTGCTAAGCTCATCACTCCCTAAGCTTACACACTACTTAACCTAAATTACCCTAAGTACAAACACACACACCCATGCCCGAGGGAGGACTCAAACCTCCACCGGGACCAGCCGCACAGTCCAGGACTGCAGCACCCTAGACTCCTCAGATAATCCCACATGGCACCTTTTTCTCAGGTAAACGTATTTATGAATATTCTGAAGAATGAATAGTTGAATTTCTTAAGTTTGAGAAACAGTCATCAACATTTCTTATTGTCCAATATTTCTATTTACTACCTCTACTCAATTATACTTTATTTTGGCTACTCTCAGAATGTAATGCTCCTGATTGATGAATATGTCTGCATAAATAGATAAATCAGCACCATCAAATTTCTCGCCCATATCATCTATAGTAATCTGTTTTTCATTTAGAGATTCATTAGGCCATCTGTCCCTTTGTATTCTTCTCCAGCAATAATTAATCTATCTCCATTGAATTCAACTGGTAATTTACTATCATATTTAAATATACCAATGGGGTTTAATCCAAAAACTTCATCTTCACTATGGTTAATATACATTAATATTTATTTTGTAGCATTACTTTCGTAACAGTAACTGTCTTGTTTTTGCCTTTAGTCTCTTCTCCATACTTCTCCTGTGCACACTGTATTTCTGATTCACTTAATGTATAATCACTTTCTGGACTGTGTCGCCGACTTGAGTCAGCATAAGTTATTGCTCCATTAGAATTAACTTCTGGTGTTTTTCCAAAATATTTAGTTTGATAATGGTATGGAATCATTTGTTTTTCAGCTTCTCTATTTTCTTCAATAGCTTTCAAAACATTATCACTTAATCCTTCGATTTCTTATTTCATCTGTTGAGTAGCATCAATAACTGGTTGATCTTCTTTCTTATATTTTTCATATTCTGTTCATGGTTGTTTTTTCCAAGGTTTGAATTGCTCATTCATTTCTTCAGCTTTCTTTATATTTCATTTAGCTTTTTTCAAGAACTTGTGGGTCATATTTTACAAACATATATCAGAGATGAGGAAATATTAATTAATCATTTGTAACATCTAATGTTAATGGTTCTCGTGCTAGCAAGAGTGCCCACTTGGCTTGTTTAACGTTTTTGTTTGAAGTACCTGTATTTATGAATTTCTGTACTTTATTTCTGAACTTACATTCATATGACTTTCTAGTCATAACTATTGTTAAGGAAAACCCAAATTTATGATTCCAACATTTACTAGAAATTTCCTTAAAATCATCAAACTTTAAATCACCACCAACAAACTCATGACAAATATGTTTAAATTTGTGTCACCTTATCTGAATATATTTTAAAAATTAAGATTATCTCTGACTAATTGTTTTGGTACTTTTGAATAAATTTGAGCTAAATATAGACAATCTATTCCTTTATGCCTTCATCTAGTAAAATATTTATTAAGTGATTTACAAGACTGAAATAGTCAAAGAATACCACTAAACTATCTAGATATTGATCTAATGGAATAATTTGTTCATTATTTTCAATAAAAGTAATAATTTGATCTTCAATTTTTCACATATTTTTGTAAATTCGTGATATTTAGACTCATCTAAGCTTTGTGAATAAACATACAAATTATTAATTTTATTCTAATTCAACCATCCTTCAGCTAGAATATAACTGTCAATCAGTATTTTAGTTTTTGAACATTGACTTGGTCCTATGATTGCACATCAAATAGAATTTGGTGTAAAAGTTACTATGTTTATATTTAGATTTCTTTTCTGGAATAATTATTTTTTTGGTTCCCAGTGTGTCATCTATTTAAATACATTTTTATTGATATAAATAGAATGTCTATTTCAATTGAATGGTAGATCATCTATATATAAAAATTCTTAACAATTCCAATAAGAGAAACTTATAAGAATTTTAAACTAGTTGGCTTTTATTAAACTTTTCTAACTCCAAACATTAGATCGCCAAATAATAAACTTTATTGTGATGAAGAACGATAGAAATTCCTATAGGTCAACACAGTTTTAAAAAAATTTGGAAAATTTATTCATTTAAAGAAAAACAAAAATTCATATTAAAGCAGATGAAATTTTAAATAGAATTGTTATTGAAAGTGATTTAAAATTATACATGGATGTAAAAGATAGTATTGGAAGTGTACTTGGATTTAGTAGACAAACTCTTGAAGCCAATAAAGACATTGTTAGTAACAATGCTCCTAAAATTATTCTACTTGAATTCATAAATATTACTTTTAATTTAGCTGATGGATTGTTTGTTAAATATGCTCATAATTTTCACAGAGAAGCTAATATTGTTGCTCCATTTACACCTGAAGCTGAATTTTGAGGACCTATAATTTATAGACCACGTTATCCTGTAGTTACTCCAAATTTTCATCCTATTCAAGATTTCTAAATTACTAAAACTGATGAAAAAGACAATCTGATTTATTTTAATGGTGCTTGTGTGACAGTTGTTTAAAGAAATCTTTATAAATTTTATCCTTAATGAATCATGAAGAAAATCGAGTGTTATTTGTGGCATTCCACAAGTTAACAAGAAAGCTGTAGGAAAAATGAAAGATCAATGTAATGGAAATATAATGGAAAAATTTTGTGTTTCAGGAGCAGGAATGTATGCTTCTAACAGTGATGATAAAATAGAGAAAAAGCCTAAAGGAGTTAAGAAATGAATTGTCAAAAATAGAATAAGCTTGCAGTATTACAAAGATGTATTTAAATCAAATTGAGTTAAATCTGAAAAGCCGATTGTAGTAGAATGTTTTAGTAGATTCTAGGTAAGATCTAGTGAGCTAGCTCTTGAGGTATCATTGAGCTATAGCTTACCTAGTACCTATTAAAACATTCAGCTCCTCCTCATTTTATAGCTGCATTATTTTATACTACAGACTTTGGTAAGGTATGTGAAACTTGTCATCCTTCAAAGCGTGGTTTTGCGGCCTGGGCACCTGCTACACGCGGCTCACGTGCTATGGGACAGCCAGCCTGGACGGCTGACGGGCTTGCCTGCCAACTACACCCTGCTACCAAGGCGAGACCGAACCGAGCGAGCCGGCGGTGGCAGGTCAACAGCCCCCACGCCTCCCAACCCCCTTCCCGACTCCCGCATGGCTCTGCCTCTGCTGCTCCTTTTTTGTACATATATTTACTTCGTCTTGTGCCAGCAGTATAAGAGCGGCAAGCAGAAATACACATCAGACAATCTGTTGCAATGACTCACTGGGAGTGGTTAACTCAAGATGGATTCGTCAGTTTTATTGAAGAAGATGGATGTTCCGACAGACAAGCTGGAAGAAGGTATGGCGTACCATGTGCCATTGCCATGAGATGTTGGAGGAACTACCTTGAAAGAGGCACCACCAACAGATGTCCTGGCTCAGGCAGGAAGAGAGCGAGCTCACAGCAGAACAGGGAGCTAGTGTCTATGAGCAAAGAAAATCACTTTCTGAACGCAAAGCAGTTGTGGTTCGACACGAACCCTCCAAGCTCCAGTGACATTAGGGGCCCTGGGCTGCACGCACGACGATCCGCCATGACACTAGGGCTTAGTGAAGACGACGTTTTATACCGGCTGGCATTTGGAGAGCTCCATCTGAATATGTCTTGGGAAAAGTCATTTTCACTGACGAAAAAGTATTTTCCACTAGTAATGACGGTATAAGAGCCGTTTACAGGCCGCAAGGGACTCGCCATCGACGTGAGTAAGTAAGTACGATGAGAATAAGTGGGCAGCTATCTTTTTCCCGCTGGGGATAGATTTCTGCGAGAGGGCCGAGCGAGGTGGCGCACTGGCTAGCACACCGGACTCGTATTCGGAAGGACACGGTTCAATCCCACATCCGGCCATTCTGATTTAGGTTTTCCGTGATTTTCCTAAATCACTCCAGGCAAATGGCGGGATGGTTCCTTTGAAAGGGCACGGCCGACTTCCTTCCCCGTCCTTCCCTAATCCGATGAGACCGATGACCTCGCTGTCTGGTTTCCTTCTCCAAACAACTCCCTCTGCGAGAGGAGCAGGAATTCTTCACAGGATAGAAGGAACTCTCGACAGCAAGGAGTACTCCCAGGGATTGGAAAATGTGAGTCTTTCAGCAGTGTAAATGCCATACAGAAAAGGAGACTTCACAATGCAAGAGAACCATTATCCCGTTTGCAAGTCTGCATTCGTTCAGCAGCAGCTCCCCACGATTGGCGTCAACGTCATGGACTTACATCAACTTAAAAAATAAAGGAAAAGGATGGGTTTAATATCGCAGCCTTGCGTTCACATTGCACGACGTTGACTACTGGACCACCAATGGGTTATTCACGACAACACCTCAGCTGGAGGCAACACTTCTCATACCGTGTGCTGCACATCCCATTAAGACAAAAACATGACGCTAATACATTCGAAATCTGTGGTTTTTTGGGGTGAGGTTGGCTCTTGACGGTCAAGGAGTGGGCTCGATTCCTACTCTGGGTACCAGTTTTTAACAGCCACAGACTTACCCTCTTTACCTCCACTAACGCCAACTGAAGAACGCAGGACTGTGCCATGGTTCCAAGTCAACTTTAAACATGTCCATTCGCTGCTGACAGGAACGGAGTTGGATTAGTTTCGGCTGTCATAGGTGGAAGTTGCTACTTGCAGAAACTCTGTCTCTAGTAAGCGTTCTTATACTTGTAATATTTAGTTCATGAACCAATCATCATATAAGATCATAGGGCCTTAATTTCTTAATTTAAGCCGTGCGGGATTAGTGGAGCTGTCTAAGGCGCTGCAGTCATGGACTGTGCGGCTGGTCCCGGCGGAGGTGTTTGTCCTTAGGATAATTTAGGTTAAGTACTGTGTAAGCTTAGTGACTGATCACCTTAGCAGTTAAGTCCCATAAGATTTCACACACATTTGAACATTTGTTAATTTAATTTACCGTGAGATTTGAAAATATTAGCACTGGACTCTGATTGAAGCTCCGATTCCAGTTTTCCTCTGGATTTGAACCCTTCGAGATGATACTTCCCCATCATTTAGTTGTTTCCTCACAGTGCCAAACTCCTCCAGGTCTCTATGAACGGCGCAATCCTAACTACTGATGGAAAGGGGTTTGATAGTTGATCTCTCTTCCTGTGGGTTCAACATCGACGATAGGGGCGGAGTTGGAGTCCCAGGTACAACAAAAATATTCGTTGCGTTACCTCTAGCCAAACATGTGCACATCACGCTACTGGTGAATGAATTATAAATATTCCGCGAGTGCTGCCGGGTTCAAATCACTGCCAGGTAAAAATTATTTGTATCGTTGTTTCAGTTTTCAGTATCACTCTATTGGTGAACATATTTAATATCTGGCAGCTGATTGTGCGCAATTAACAGTTCATATAGGTACTGGGTTCTAGTTCCGGTCAATCAACACAGCTTTGCTTCATGGTGTTTCACACTTCTGCGTTGCACTATCTTACATGTCTTTCGTGGTTACTTCTCAGGGGCAAATAAGCTTCAAGGGGTTCCCGGAGCAGTGCTAAACGTATCGTCATTTATTTCCGGGTTCAGACATTCGGCTCTGTAGATTGATACTCGTGAACACTTAGATATTTTACGTTTTCTTGAGCTTAGTCGGGTCTCGATCAGACATGCATACTTTGTCAGTTAACAGCGGGTTCAAATTTAGATAACGAATAAAAGCTCGTCATGTCATTTAGTGCGTGTGATAAGACTTCTGCATAGTCAGTTATTGTACTGAAGTTTAAGTTACAAGCGCTAAGGACTGTCACATCTCTAATAACGTGTTTTCTAATACTTGTTGGCTGATGGTATTGGTTTACATCTGGACTAACTGCCATAATAAGCAGTTTTCTCTAGTTGTCTCTTGTGGTACTTACTGTGTATAGTCAAACGACTGTACTGCAGAAGTTTTAGAGGACCTAATACACAGCTATGCTACCGTTGGTTCCATACAGTCGGATGCGGTCAACATATTGGAATTCAGGGGTGGCCCACTTTTTCTGCTATCGCGTTTACATGTAAATATGGGAAAGTTACGAGCCGTTACCATATTTGTAATTCCAAAGTCATGTTCTCAGTTTCGCTCTTTTCACACTGTTTTATTATTGTTCGTTGCTCCGTAGTATATGGTGGTATACAGATAGTTCGTATTCAGTAACTCATAGTGATGTCCTAAGTAATTGGAACCACTATTTGTCGCACAAAATGTTCAGTGGTGACGGGTTTCAGCTCGCACTCTCTCTCTCGTCACTACTTTTGCAACTCTGTTTTTACTCCAGTTAATGCCAAACTAGGAAGTGGCAAACGAAAATTAGTGAAGTTAAAAATGGTTCAAATGGCTCTGAGCACTATGGGACTTAACTGCTAAGGTCATCAGTCCCCTAGAACGTAGAACTACTTAAACCTAACTAACCTAAGGACATCACACACATCCATGCGCGAGGCATGATTCGAACCTGCGACCGTAGCGGTCGCGCGGTTCCAGACTGTAGCGCCTAGAACCGCTCGGCCACCACGGCCGGCGAGTTTCTTATCATTTCAATAGTCAGCGTCATACTTTTGTGCTACTTTAAAGTCCTATCCACCTTCCGTAACACCACCGTATTGCCATTTTTTCTCCTTACACTATAATTAATACTTTTATTTGATACGAATTTTTACCTATGGTTGTCATTTACTTCACTATAACACTTTTCCTAAATATATTGCCAGTCTCCACTCCCATAATTTCGTAATGACTCCCATTAACTACTCAAAAAACGCACACGTATTCAAAGCCTAAAATACGCATTGTCACTAATAAAATGGGCAGTGAATTTTCGTCTCCCAAAGAACTTGGTTCTTGTGGATATGTTTCGCTTACAACCTGTGGTATACAAATACTGTTATCATCAAACAAGAATTATTTATCTGGCTCTAGGGCATTCCGAGTCGCTGTAGTAACTACAGCTAAGAGAGAAGGGGCAAGCGAGGTGTCAATGCGCAACTACATGGTGTTTAAAAAAGTGGTCTGTATTTTTATGGAAGGGTGTAGTAATTGTCAAAACTACAAAATGAATGTGACAGAAGTGTGAAACGGCCAAGCGTTTCAGAAAAATGGCATTTTTGGCTTTGCTAGGATGAGTCATGATCATATTATATGTGCGCCGTTTGCAGGCAGCGGTTGGGACCTGATCCCAAAACCTTGGGTTTTATATATCCAGACTGAAGCGGCGAATGAAACATGTACCAAGGACGGGATTCTAACCCAGGTCCCCTGCTCATGAGGCGGATGCGCTAACCACTACGCCAGTCTGGTACAGTAGCTTTACACAGCTGCACGGACTACCCTAGCACGCCTCCTTCCTCAGTCCAAATTCTCATTCACTCTTCAGCCCACTTGATATACCCCTAAACCCTAACAGCATTGCTGAAGGTTTCAGAAATGGTTCAAATGGCTCTAAGCACGGTGTGACTTAACATCTGAGGTCATCAGTTCCTTAGACTTAGAACTACTTACACGTAACTAACCTAAGGACATCACACACATCCATGCCCGAGGCAGGATTCGAACCTGCGACCGTAGCAGCAGTGCGGTTCCGGACTGAAGCGCCTAGAACCGCTCGGTCACAACAGCCGGCGCAGAGGCTTTGACCTGCACTCATTCCACTGTGCCAACCGCTGACTGGAGACCACCCTAACAATAATGGCTCATCCCTCGCCCGAACTGCGCCAGAAACTCTATTTCCTCTAAACGCTTGGCTTTCTGGAGGTCCTACTGCTGTCAGTTTTATTTCTGGTCAAGCGCTGGGTATGCTATAAGTTTGGATGGCATCGGTGATGACGAGTCGGCCTGGTCATCTTATTAGTTTCCTCACTATGATACTTAGGCTTACAGCACTTACAACTGTCTTCTACGATACGATACCAGGCGGTTTTCTACGCCCTGTACAATAGTACCTAATACGCAGGTTTAATTAGCAGCCTATTTGTGTCGAGGATGTCCACTTTACAACAATCCCTCAGATTTATGGCGGAGGGGATATTTAAAATCATTGATGTATTCCACACCCATCGACAACGCGTACAGTTTACAGGAGCGTGTCCCATACATTTGGCCACATTAGAGGGCAGGTTGGTATGTTTGCACTTGTTCGTGATACTGTGCGAAAGATGGCTGAAGGATGTATAAGAAAGAATAGTAACCTCAGTGAGAAGCTCTTCTAGTGAAAAGCAACAGCCGGCCGGAGTGACCGAGAGGTTCTAGGCGCTACAGTCTGGAACCGCGCGACCGCTACGGACGCAGGTTCGAATCCTGCCTCGTTCGTGGATGTGTGTGATGTCCTTAAGTTAGTTAGATTTAAGTAGTTCTAAGTTATAGGGGACTGATGACCTCAGAAGTTAAGTCCCATAGTGCTCAGAGCCATTTGAACCACTTTTTTGAAAAGAAACAGATAGCTGCCATAGGATAAAATTGCACGTATCTCAATATGTACTTGCCTCCAGACATATATTTACAGCACTTTTTGGTTTTTTGACAAGGATTATCCTCTGTAAGAATATGGGACACATTTTTTAAATAGTCTGTACACTTCACATCACACAGTTACTAGTATTTGTGAACACAGGATGTGGCTAATATGTGTGAAATGTTACACCACACTTGAGCAATGCATACCGAATGTAGTAATAGTCAACTCGCAATCCATTCCGGATCACGATAATCACTAGAATATTTACACTACTGAACTGAAACACAGGCATGGGGTTCACTTTCGTGCCACGATAAATAGAACATCGTAGATGACCACTGACAGAAGATCTGTTAGTCAGTTGAGTAATGGCCTATACAACGCTTTTTATGGGCACGGACGTATTTAATCTCAGGTACGTAGCAACCATACTGCAAGTAGTTTTATGGGATGTAGCATTTTACTTTGCAGTATCATGGGCCTCCGTTGCCGCATTAATTATGATGAATCTGTGGGATAGTACAGACATACAAACATTCTATGTATCGCTACTTCGAACAGACATTGAATGTCACATCACATGCAACAAAATAAGAATACTGATTTGGCCTTGTCACGAGGGTTAAATGCTATATGACAGGTGAAAAGATAACTTAGACCGTGTTACTGACACAATCATGATTTACGTACTGGGTGATTCTCGTAAGACATAGCATTCGTTTTATTTGGTGAACCATTCAAAGCACCAAAAACAGACTACAGGGGGGAGGGATGGTGTATCATCATGTTACGGAGCTAATACCCTTAACTAGTCAAAACTTTTTAACGGTAGTTCATAGCTCTTGGAAAGTTGACTTTTCTGACATACACTAAAGAGCCAAAGAAACTGGTACACCTGCCTAATATCGTGTAGGGACCCGGCGAGCACGCAGAAGGGGCACAACACGATGTGGCATGGACTCGACTAACGTCTGAAGTAGTGCTGGAGGGAACTGACACCATGAATCCTGCAGGGCTGTCTATAAATCTGTAAGAGTACGAGGGAGTGGAGATCTCTTCTGAACAGCACGTTTCAAGGTATCCCAGATAAGCTCTGCACAGTTAGGTTCATGTCTGGGGAGTTTGGTGACCAGCAGAAGTGTTTAAACTCAGAAGAGTGTTACTGGAGTCACTCTGTAGCAATTTTTGACGTATGGATGCCGCATTATCCTGCTATAATTGTCCAAGTCCGTCGAAATTCACAATGGACAAAAATGGATGCAACTGTCAATGTCAATTAAATTCATCAACAGCAGTGTACCTTACGATTTTCTTTTATTTTCTTTAGAAGGCTACCAGTTTCAGCATTTCACTATGCCATCTTCAGGCCCCAAATGCGTCTCAAAAAAAAAAAATGCAAATATCAAATAGAGCCATAACTCTCTGGATGTCGTGAATTGAATCGATTCACTAGGGCTTCATTTTAAGACGTGGTAGCAATTCAACTTGCTATCAAGTCTTCTAATGAAGCACTAGTGTAACGACTGAATTCACGTCATCCAGACATTTATGGCTTTATATGACATTTTCCTTTATTCGGCGAGATGCATATGGGGCCTGAATATGGCACAGTGAAATGCTAAATCTGGTAGCTTTAAAAATAAGATATAATAACATCTTAAGACACAAAGTTGTTGGTGAATTTCACTGACGTGACAGTTACGTAACCAGCCCATGTCCAGTGTCAATGATGGACCAACAGAGACTGAATGGATGCAGGTGATCCGACAGGATGCTTACCTACGTGTCAAATGTCAAATTCGTATCTAGACGTATCATGGGTCTATATTACTTCGATTGCTCATCCTTACAGAGCCTCCACCAGCTTGAACAGTCCCCTGCTGACATTCAGGGTCCATGGATTTGTGAGATTGTCTCCATATCCGTACACGTCCATCCATTCGGTACAATTTCAAACGAGATTCGTCCGACCAGGCAACATGTTTCCAGTCATCTACAGTCCAATATCGGTGTTGATGGGCCCAGGCGAAACGTAAAGCGTTGTATCGTGTAGTCATCAAGAGTACGCGAGTGGGCCTTCAGCTCCGAAATCCCATATCGATGATGTTTCGTTGAATGTTTCGCACGCTGATACTTGTTGATGACCCAGCACTGAAATCAGCAGCAATTTGCGCTTCTGTCACGCTGAACGACTCTCTTCTGTCGTCGTTGGTCTCGTTCTTGCACGATCTCTTTCCAGCCACAGCGATGTTGGAGATTTGATGTTTTACCGAATTCCTGATATTCACGGTACACTCGTGAAATGGTCGTATCGGAAAATCCCCACTTCATCGCTACCTCAGAGATGCTGTGTCCCATCGCTCGTTCGCCAACTATAACGCCACGTTCAAACTCTCATAAATCTTGATAACCTTCCATTGTAGCAGCAGTAACCGATCTATCAACTGCGCGAGACACTTGTGGTCTTACATAGGCGCCGCCGACTGCATTTGAATACTCATGCCTATACTAGTTTCTTTGGCGATTCGGTGTAAAACTGGTTAAAATTAGCGTTGGAAATTTTTGCATTGTAAGTGGAAATGTGGTAAACAAAGCTGGAATACATTATTGTGGTGCTTTCATAACCATCAACGTCGTTGTATGCTGCAAGAAGGTATGCCGTGGTTTATTAGATAAGAAGCATCTCTATCTAGCCTTACTTTACACTTCAGAGGCACTACTGTGTCAGCTATGATTTTTGTAACTATACAATGCTGATAATTTTTAGCAAGTAAGATGGATCTTAGGAAAAGTAATTTAGACATTTGTGTGTTCTCATGTTCAAGCAAATAGTTTTTACAAGAACGTTTGCATTTTAGTCTCTTCGTTTTTAGTTAACGACGGAGTCCAGCCTGATATCCCCACTTGGCGGTCTTCACACATCAGTAACGGATTTTGGTCATCTTCCATCTCAGTATTGCCACATATCTCAGATTGTGTAGCAAAACGTTTCAGCAATACACTGGTGAGCCTTATATTGCTGTACTTGCATTGTAAAGTTATATCAAAAGCCGCTAAAAATGTATAATTCCATTAAAGAAACATACTTGCTTCAGTATCTCGATTAATAGAAGAGTTAAACGTATTAACTATACAACTAAATTAACTATATAGGACGGTCGGGGCACACATTTTCAACATGTCCCCAATGAAGTATATCAACGCCTGCTTGCAGCTAGGGTGTTCATTTAATTGTCATTTCACAACAAATTACTTGCTCCTCTGCATAGTATCACTCTCCTAAAACCTTGTTTCTATACGTTGAATCGTACATGAAACAAAAGGGCTATTATGTTTTAAGCGACTTGCCGTGCATTGAAAAAGTACTTTTCGTGCTTACTGCAATAGGTTCATCACGCATGCTCCCTGTCTCTGACTCTCACAGCAACGCTGAACTCTCATTGCTCGACTGTAAAAGAAATATAAATGTGACTGATCCAGAAAGTAATTGCTTCTATTTCTCCAGAATTTTATTGCATTCGCTCTTAGTTTCATTTCTTGATTGGCTTTCCTTCCGAAATAAAAACATTGCAGAATAAATTGGAAAGCTCTCCAGTGTACCGTCCTGAGAGAACTGAGATTACAGTGGCCAGAATCAGACCTAAAAAAAGATAAATATGATCCCTCGCTCTCTGCCATTGCAGCTGACAACTTTTTAACTACTTCATTTCGAAGCTTTTCTTAGTACGTAAGCACTAAAGCCGAATTATTCGATGAAATTTAACTCCTGAGATTACATAGCCAATGCGGAATAAAATCTGAAACGATATGTTTTATGCTTCGTGTGTATAAGTGGTTTAAACTTTCATGATCACGGAACTTTCTTGTTACAGTAAAATGAGCAAAGCTCCTTGAATGCATCGGAACTCTTCCTCCACATACTTAGTAACAGGTACATATTTCTACACTGCACGAAGTTCCTTACACTCGTATAGAAACACCACAAATGCTTAGAATTAGAATTATATGGACACACGAAATATCTTAAAAGTGACACCTATTTCAAGTCCTATAAACTTTCTGTTTCTTCACAAAAGTAATATAAGTGAGATTTTAGCATAAAAACTCTGAGTAGTTGCAGTTCCATTCGATTTATTCGAGATGTAAGTTACCATCCTCAGATAATGTTTGCATCGAAAAAAGTAACAATATTTAAGGTCAGTGTAATTTACTCTATTGTACACAAATTTACACTACAATAATGTATATGGAGCAGTGTTACCATCCCCCCTTAAACCATAGCAGTAAAAATTATTCTAACAACAAAATCCTTTGTTTATATGTGTTCTACTTCAGCCTCTATAACAGTCACAGCGCGTATCTGTGCTGGAAAGTATCTTTCATCTCAGGCGAGGTATTGAACACACTCATGCCTGTGAGACATCGTCAAAAAAGCACAGCAGAAAGAAAGCCAATATCAGAACCCATCTCTACACCGTATTCCGTTAAAATATGTTTGAGATATCTTTTGAGTTTTGAGATTTCATATTCGATTCAAATTGCATTCTCGAATGCGAGAAGGCTAGTATAACTGCTGTTGCAATCGAAAGGTAGTGGAAGATAAGAAAGTCAGAGCAAAAATGTAATCTTTCCTTTCGTGTCACCGCTAAATCTGTTTCTTTACACACACTATTCAATAGCGCAGTTATTAAGGCTGCCAGGTCAACGACAATGTGCATCTTTTACCTGTACGGACGAGTTCATAGAAACTTAAGAGTTAATGTTAAAGGAGACTGACTGTCTCATACTCAGTGTACTTGTTCATAAACACGAAAAGGTTCTACATGGTACCGCAGTATGCAACTTGTCCATCAACAGGTAGTTTGCACTGCAGAGAAATTCCTATTGTCTAAAATGACAATGTCTACCTCTGGTACCATTGGGAGTACTTGAGAGGTTCAGAAGTCGTCGCTTAGGTAAGCCACAATGAAAGTAAATTCCTTTAGCAGTTTGTTATGAATTATTCATTCCTTCCCATACCGAGGTTCTTAGACCCCATCATGAAGGAGATTCTTCAGCTAAGTTCCATTTGAACAGTCACAAACAGCAATTACAGACTAATTATGTAAAATATATTAACAAGTAATTATAATTAGTTTTATCTACGCATATTATGGCTAGATTCCTTTTGATAATTATGCATTGTACTACCACAGGAGATACTTTGAACAATGCCAGTGCTCTTCCTCTTACACTACTCAGATACTTTGATACTACACTCCTGGAAATTGAAATAAGAACACCGTGAATTCATTGTCCCAGGAAGGGGAAACTTTATTGACACATTCCTGGGGTCAGATACATCACATGATCACACTGACAGAATCACAGGCACATAGACACAGGCAACAGAGCATGCACAATGTCGGCACTAGTACAGTGTATATCCACCTTTCGCAGCAATGCAGGCTGCTATTCTCCCATGGAGACGATCGTAGAGATGCTGGATGTAGTCCTGTGGAACGGCTTGCCATGCCATTTCCACCTGGCGCCTCAGTTGGACCAGCGTTCGTGCTGGACGTGCAGACCGCGTGAGACGACGCTTCATCCAGTCCCAAACATGCTCAATGGGGGACAGATCCGGAGATCTTGCTGGCCAGGGTAGTTGACTTACACCTTCTAGAGCACGTTGGGTGGCACGGGATACATGCGGACGTGCATTGTCCTGTTGGAACAGCAAGTTCCCTTGCCGGTCTAGGAATGGTAGAACGATGGGTTCGATGACGGTTTGGATGTACCGTGCACTATTCAGTGTCCCCTCGACGATCACCAGTGGTGTACGGCCAGTGTAGGAGATCGCTCCCCACACCATGATGCCGGGTGTTGGCCTTGTGTGCCTCGGTCGTATGCAGTCCTGATTGTGGCGCTCACCTGCACGGCGCCAAACACGCATACGACCATCATTGGCACCAAGGCAGAAGCGACTCTCATCGCTGAAGACGACACGTCTCCATTCGTCCCTCCATTCACGCCTGTCGCGACACCACTGGAGGCGGGCTGCACGATGTTGGGGCGTGAGCGGAAGACGGCCTAACGGTGTGCGGGACCGTAGCCCAGCTTCATGGAGACGGTTGCGAATGGTCCTCGCCGATACCCCAGGAGCAACAGTGTCCCTAATTTGCTGGGAAGTGGCGGTGCGGTCCCCTACGGCACTGCGTAGGATCCTACGGTCTTGGCGTGCATCCGTGCGTCGCTGCGGTCCGGTCCCAGGTCGACGGGCACGTGCACCTTCCGCCGACCACTGACGACAACATCGATGTACTGTGGAGACCTCACGCCCCACGTGTTGAGCAATTCGGCGGTACGTCCACCCGGCCTCCCGCATGCCCACTATACGCCCTCGCTCAAAGTCCGTCAACTGCACATACGGTTCACGTCCACGCTGTCGCGGCATGCTACCAGTGTTAAAGACTGCGATGGAGCTCCGTATGCCACGGCAAACTGGCTGACACTGACGGCGGCGGTGCACAAATGCTGCGCAGCTAGCGCCATTCGACGGCCAACACCGCGGTTCCTGTTGTGTCCGCTGTGCCGTGCGTGTGATCATTGCTTGTACAGCCCTCTCGCAGTGTCCGGAGGAAGTATGGTGGGTCTGACACACCGGTGTCAATGTGTTCTTTTTTCCATGTCCAGGAGTGTATATATAAAGGCTTTGGCTGCAGTCAGTAGCCCGGCATTCCAGACTCTAGACAGGCGTTCGAAATCCATCCCACAAATTTTGTTATACAGGGTGTTTATAAATGAATATCGGAGTTTTAACGCTTTATAACAATACGCTTATAGTTATAAATGATATTTCAAATGAAAGAGCAACTCCAACAGCTTTGAAAGAGCGACTGAAAGACGTGTTGAACGAGTGCGAGTCTTTCACGTTTAGCCTCAAGAAATATCGCCGCGGAAGGTTTATGGGCCTTTCTTTTTCGGTGAATCAACTGTAACTGATGTTTGTTATCTTGATGTGCTACAGCTATGGCCCGTGCTTCAATGGGAAGAAGATGAACAACACATCTTTATTTGGGAGCAAGATGGTGCGCCGCCTCACTTTCATAAGTCAGTAACCGTCTGGTTAAACGACCTTGTATCCGACCGGTGGATTGGGCGCAAGGGGCCGATTGACACAGCATTTTATGCTTGACCTCTACGTTCACACACAATCTGACGCGATCATGTGTGTGTGCCTCCGATATTAGCTGATGTGACCGACTTTTGAAACAGTGTTCTTGCAACAGTTACTCATGACACATTGATCAAGGTTTCGGAACAACTCGCCTATCGACTCAATGTGTGATCGGTGTTCACACTGAATAATTGTAAGAAAAACTGTCTGAGTTGCTCTTTCATTTGATATATCATTTATAACTGTAAGTTTAATATAATAAGTATTGTAAAGCGTTAAAACCGCGATATTCATTTATATACATCGTTTACATTGAGCCCAGCCACAAGCTTTCAAAGTAATCGTGTCTGAACATGAAAACAATTTAATTCTAATTTTTTTGCCTTAATGACTAGTGCTGCAAAACGGCGAGGAGATTAGTGTGCTGACCATATGCCATTCCATCTAACATCCACATGTTCCCGCAAGGCAGAGCTAACACAGCGGCTGACGAACATCCCTTGGGCCTTCACGGCCTGGAGAGGAGCCCACATTTTTAATGACAAGTGAAGACAGGTTCAACAAATCATCGTTTATGACAAGAACGGCGTTTATTCTCGGAATACATGTGTTGGATCTTCTGGCTACCCATGCCGGATACATTTCGTCCCATATTTCTGTTGCCTGGGTTGCCTTCTCCGCAAGCAAGGCAGTGAGCAACCCAAGTCTATGCGATTGTTCAACAGAGGTCGCCTTCGACGAAGGGTCTTCTCTGTCACACTTTCCATGGACACGAACCAGTGTCGATGATGACACCAGCAGGCCAGGAGAGCCAACGCACATTTTGCTCGTTATATTTGGCAGTGACTGAGAACCGCGTGAATTCACTGTAGCCGCTGGGTCATAACGTACGGCCGTAGGTCTGCAGTCACAGTAGCATTCTGGAATCGAAACCTGCAGTCAATAGTCGTGTTCTACGGTCGAAAGTCGCAGTTAAGAAGGTACCTGTAAGTGCTATGGGGTATTGAGAGACACCATACTGGAATACGACATGTCAGTAAACAGATTGGTTATTGGAACCGCTACAGTCCTAGTGGTGTATTCCCATTAAGGACGTAGTCTCTGGAAGACATTACTATAGGTGATAACTTGTCACGGATTAAGTTTCTGCGTTACAGAATATTAGTGCACGAGACTTCATGTCAAGATATTTTATGAATTTTACTCAATAAGAGATTTTTTTCTTGGCTTTTTCTCTAGTAGACACAACAATGATACCCGATTTCTTCCTTACCTTACATCCGTTAAACTATTTATATTGCTCCGAGGTCTCCATAGGTCTTGTTTGATCATGAAATACTATCGATGGTAACATGTAAGGTTTGTTGAAGTGAATGAGAGAGATGGAGGAGTGGTTTATAATCTAGACTCGTTCACGGGAGAGTGGCGGATCATATTCTCCTTCTGCCATTCCAATGACGCGTGGCTTCCGGAAGTCACCTATAGCAAGTGCCTGGATGTTATCTTTGAATAGCATCAACCGATTTCATTCCATATCCTTCCTCAATTGTATCTGGTGCTCTGTTGTCAATGAGGCCTCAAACTTCAATTAACCTTTTTCTCTGCCTCTCTTATTGTTAATTTTTTAGTGAAATGAGAGACCCAAATGGTGTTAGTCTCTCTCTCCCTCTCTCTCTCTCTCTCTCTCTCTCTCTCTCTCCGTCAAAAATAATTGTGTAATAATTGTTTCTAGTATATATTTTAAGTGAACAAAAATTGAAGTAAATTTTACAGAGAACAGTTCCCATGACGTTCAAAAGTTAGACATATTCTAAAACCACAGAGAAACAAGAATTAAATACATATCTTTTTTTAATAAAGTATAAAGATATTTGGGTGCGGTACGAAGAATTAAACTGTTTATCAACTACAAACGACAGAATAAAAAATTGGATCAATTGGCTCTGAGCACTATGGGACTTAATATCTGAGGTCGTCAGTCCCCTATAACTTAGGACTACTTAAACCTAACTAACCTAAAGACATCACACACATCCATGCCCGAGGCAGGATTCGAACCTGCGACCGTAGCAGTCGCGCAGTTCCGGACTGAAGCGCCTAGAACCGCTCGGCCATAACGGCTGGCAATTACAGAATAACTTGAGGAAAATGAACAACAGTATGGTAGTCCCACTTCCAATCATCTCCGCATATCTCTGCTGGATGCATATTTTTATTCTATATTTAGCTTCACATAAACAAAAGTTTTACATTTTAACACATCAGAAACGAACAGAATTCACAGCTACATCTACATCTACATCTATACTCCGCGAGCCACCTTACGGTGTGTGGCGGAGGGTACTTATTGTACCACTATCTGATCCCCCCTTCCCTGTTCCATTCACGAATTGTGCGTGGGAAGAACGACTGCTTGTAAGTCTCCGTATTTGCTCTAATTTCTCGGATCTTTTCGTTGTGATCATTACGCGAGATATATGTGGGCGGTAATAATATGTTGCCCATCTCTTCCCGGAATGTGCTCTCTCGTAATTTCGATAATAAACCTCTCCGTATTGCGTAACGCCTTTCTTGAAGTGTCCGCCACTGGAGCTTGTTCAGCATCTCCGTAACGCTCTCGCGCTGACTAAATGTCCCCATGACGAATCGCGCTGCTTTTCGCTGGATCATGTCTATCTCTTCTATTAATCCAACCTGGTAAGGGTCCCATACTGATGAGCAATACTCAAGAATCGGACGAACAAGCGTTTTGTAAGCTACTTCTTTCGTCGATGAGTCACATTTTCTTAGAATTCTTCCTATGAATCTCAACCTGGCGCCTGCTTTTCCCACTATTTGTTTTATGTGATCATTCCACTTCAGATCGCTCCGGATAGTAACTCCTAAGTATTTTACGGTCGTTACCGCTTCCAATGATTTACCACCTATGGCATAATCGTACTGGAATGGATTTCTGCCCCTATGTATGCGCATTATATTACATTTATCTACGTTTAGGGAAAGCTGCCAGCTGTCGCACCATGCATTAATCCTCTGCAGGTCTTCCTGGAGTACGTACGAGTCTTCTGATGTTGCTACTTTCTTGTAGACAACCGTGTCATCTGCAAATAGCCTCACGGAGCTACCGATGTTGTCAACTAAGTCATTTATGTATATTGTAAACAATAAAGGTCCTATCACGCTTCCTTGCGGTACTCCCGAAATTACCTCTACATCTGCAGATTTTGAACCGTTAAGAATGACATGTTGTGTTCTTTCTTCTAGGAAATCCTGAATCCAATCACAAACCTGGTCCGATATTCCGTAAGCTCGTATTTTTTTCATTAAACGTAAGTGCGGAACCGTATCAAATGCCTTCCTGAAGTCCAGGAATACGGCATCAATCTGCTCGCCAGTGTCTACGGTACTGTGAATTTCTTGGGCAAATAGGGCGAGCTGAGTTTCACATGATCTCTGTTTGCGGAATCCATGTTGGTTATGATGAAGGAGATTTGTATTATCTAAGAACGTCATAATACGAGAACACAAAACATGTTCCATTATTCTACAACAGATTGACGTAAGCGAAATAGGCCTATAATTATTCGCATCTGATTTATGACCCTTCTTGAAAATGGGAACGACCTGCGCTTTCTTCCAGTCGCTAGGTACTTTACGTTCTTCCAGCGATCTACGATAAATTGCTGATAGAAAGGGGGCAAGTTCTTTAGCATAATCACTGTAGAATCTTAAGGGTATCTCGTCTGGTCCGGATGCTTTTCCGTTACTAAGTGATAGCAGTTGTTTTTCAATTCCGATATCGTTTATTTCAATATTTTCCATTTTGGCGTCCGTGCGACGGCTGAAGTCAGGGACCGTGTTACGATTTTCCGCAGTGAAACAGTTTCGGAACACTGAATTCAGTATTTCTGCCTTTCTTCGGTCGTCCTCTGTTTCGGTGCCATCGTGGTCAACGAGTGACTGAATAGGGGATTTAGATCCGCTTACCGATTTTACATATGACCAAAACTTTTTAGGGTTCTTGTTTAGATTGTTTGCCAATGTTTTATGTTCGAATTCGTTGAATGCTTCTCTCATTGCTCTCTTTACGCTCTTTTTCGCTTCGTTCAGCTTTTCCTTATCAGCTATGATTCGACTACTCTTAAACCTATGATGAAGCTTTCTTTGTTTCCGTAGTACCTTTCGTACATGATTGTTATACCACGGTGGATCTTTCCCCTCGCTTTGGACCTTAGTCGGTACGAACTTATCTAAGGCGTACTGGACGATGTTTCTGAATTTTTTCCATTTTTGTTCCACATCCTCTTCCTCAGAAATGAACGTTTGATGGTGGTCACTCAGATATTCTGCGATTTGTGCCCTATCACTCTTGTTAAGCAAATATATTTTCCTTCCTTTCCCTGTAGTCATTGATGCAACCACTGACTTATGATCACTGATACCCTCTTCTACATTCACGGAGTCGAAAAGTTCCGGTCTATTTGTTGCTATGAGGTCTAAAACGTTAGCTTCACGAGTTGGTTCTCTAACTATCTGCTCGAAGTAATTCTCGGACAAGGCAGTCAGGATAATGTCACAAGAGTCTCTGTCCCTGGCTCCAGTTCTGATTGTGTGACTATCCCATTCTATACCTGGTAGATTGAAGTCTCCCCCTATTACAATAGTATGATCACGAAACTTCTTCACGACGTTCTGCAGGTTCTCTCTGAGGCGCTCAACTACTACGGTTGCTGATGCAGGTGGTCTATAGAAGCATCCGACTATCATATCTGACCCACCTTTGATACTTAGCTTAACCCAGATTATTTCACATTCGCATTCGCTAATAACTTCACTGGATATTATTGAATTCTTTACTGCTATAAATACTCCTCCACCATTGGCGTTTATCCTATCCTTGCGGTATATATTCCATTCTGTGTCTAGGATTTCGTTACTGTTCACTTCCGGTTTTAACCAACTTTCCGTTCCTAATACTATATGCGCACTATTTCCTTCAATAAGAGATACTAATTCAGGAACCTTGCCCTGGATACTCCTGCAGTTTACCAATATTACGTTAACTTTTCCTGTTTTTGGTCTCTGAGGACGGACGTTCTTTATCAACGATGATAATGTCCTCTCTGGTAAGCCGTCAGGTATTTTATCGTTTCGCCCAAGGGGGGGTCCCTCTAACCTAAAAAACCCCCGTGTGCACGCCACACGTACTCTGCTACCCTAGTAGCTGCTTCCGCTGCTTGTGAAAATTGCAACATGCGAAAACAGAACTGGTGAAATAAAATTTGGTATGTGAACTGCTCTTAATACACATGATTCCGCTTGGTACTGAAGGTTTTGCAGAGATTCTGTGACTGAAAGCATTCACAGCCCGTGAGGTACGAATGCACTTTTACTAAACCTAGTGTTTCACTGTGAGTCCATAGAATGACGTGAGGTCTTGCAAATGTCCCTGAGTATGAAATTTCCAGTATACGGCGTATGCAGATGTAGTATACCCCCACGCCGGACGTAAATGTCAGCGATCGCGTAGGCGGTTTATCTGCACGGAGACACGGCCAATATTTCACTGCGGTCCCAGGATGCGCGACCTGGCACGTTCAGCCAGAGGTGGCAAGGATGCTCGTCATACTACATGGACGTGTGCAGTCCAATGTGTGTAGAGACTATATACGCCAAGGCCAGGAATAACACGTGTATAGGAGCATTAGCTCCTTGAATGAAGTATAAATGCAGAGTAAATGAATCCTGTCAGGGTAAGTGATTGACAACTTTTTTTCCGGGATCTATGGATGACTTGAGACATTCCAGCTCACTACAGACCTCTGTGTCATCAGAAGGGTAGAGATGGCTCTCAGGCTAAACATATTAAATGACAGCCACTTGCATCGCTTAAGCGAATTAACTCAAGCAAACAGGAGGACACCAAAACAGGAAAGAACTTTCTCTCGAATCCTCCCGAAAGGAGATCAAGTACATTAACGTTGTTACTTTCGTACAGGGCGCAGAAAAAAACCCTATTTGAAACGAAAATTAGGTAGGGAGCACAATATGCCACAGAACCATCGGTGGGGAACGCATAGTTGTGAATATAAACCAACAAAAGTGCAGCTGGGAAGTGACGAGTGCGTGAAACTAAACACCTGTGAGGAGCTGGTCGCAGGAATGTTTGAGCCAAGAATTTTTTTTAGGGTTTCTGATTTGAAACTATGCTACAGGCAAAAATTTCCAGAATTTACTGCAAATAATGATATCTGAGGAAACGAACGTGTTTAAAGTTTAATTTCTGTTTTCTGTTTGCCGCAACTTAGTTTACAGTTTCTGATCTACTTATTAGAACATAAACTGGCATTTAGAGTTCATTAATACATACACTGCACCTTATAGCGGCACTTGTCGATAAACTTATTGCAACGCTGATCCTGTAGTTTAACTTATTATCTTAACAAATTAATGAAATTACATTATTTAACTTCTATATATAGATGATTGATTTATTAGTAAAATCAGTAAATGTCAGAAAAATCATGGGTAATTTACCATTAAACTGCGTTCCTTAGCTCGATGGGCATGTGTAGTGCATGAGGTTAAATACACACAATTTTGCACACTCGTCGCTGATTGGTTGGTGTTTTACGGCAGTAGCTAAACAACTTTCAAATATCAAAAGATGCCATCTGAGATCGTTGTTGTAACGTATATGCAACGTAGCACGACTCCGATGAGCGTGTGTAAGCAACAACATACACTGATGGGCCAATACATTATGACCACCTGCCTAATAGCTTCTTTGTCCGTGCTTGGAACGAAATACATCACTGATTCTACGTACCAGGGATCCAGCAGTTTGTTGGTAGATTTGTGGAGGTATATGGCATAGATGTCAACGCACTACCATGCGCAAAAGTGTCCGAACGACCTGAATTGTGACCTGCCTGATTTGCATGCAACCAACATAACGTAGCTGTCTAGAGGGGGTCCTCTAATCGCTTTGCGGTACATTGCTTCGACTTCACAAAATGGATACCACGAGAGACCACTAGACAACACTGTCCTTTAAGGCAATCAGGGCGATGTATCATCACACCATGATACTGCGAAAACTACAAAAACACGTAATTAGAGATGAGTTAGTCCTTAACGCTTGTACAGGTTACAATGATTTTCAAAAGCGTTACCATCTCGTTGCAATCTGCAACAACTAGCTATGGCACATAAACTATGTAGCAATCCTTAAACAAAGTAAATTTTTGCATGAACAAGATATTCTGAGACAATGTCCAGACTAATAAAGGTCTATGACAGTTCGAAGTATTTTTCCTCTGCATTAGGTTTTCCCGCACCTGCTAAATGTCCCAGTGACGATTAATTTTTGCATAAACTGGTCGTTAAAGGAACGAGTTAAAGAAAACGTGATAAACAGCGGTAAACGCTCTATAGAAACCGCAATATTAATGGAGTACAATGAGTAACGTCACTGTACTAATTATTCATGAAGAATTATTTGCCCACATGTTTGAACTATAAATGACATGACGAAATTTTTTGTTCTGGATCTGGACAGAAACCCAGCAGACGTAGCCACTAGTAACTAAAATACACTTTCACACCGGCCCGTGACTTGATCAAGGCAACGATCATCATTGCTGACTAGCCATAAAGAGACGTGAAATATACATGTTTTCACCAGTGTTAGATAACACATCTGAACTTGACACGAAATGACGAAATTATTTCTACTACATCAAAACCATTATCTCCCTGTTAACTAACCATGAAAGACGTTTAATATACTCTCCTTCACACGTAACCAAGCATGCATGTGTTGAAAATTGGAATGCTATGGTTTAAAATGTTGTAACGGGATTTTCTACCCAGCACGTTATCGGATTGTTAACTAAGTAAAATAAGATGTTAGAAATCGAATTTATCTACCAGCAGCGAGCTGTATCAATATGAGATGAGGGTTGTTTTGTTTGTCCGGGAATCGAACCCGGCGCATACTGTCGCTGTTTCCCAAATAGTCGTTAAGTATCAACTGCTTGCTCACGAGTAGTGAATGGTCGCATGCTTCAATAGAAATAAGGGTACCTATCGTTATTGTTGACTATTCATGAATAGATACTAAATATGCAAATTATTTTTCGGTGGTAGGTCAGTGTGCACATGCTAGGCCGCAAAATGAAATTATGAATATGTTTCTGCTGGACCAGGATTGCAACCCAAATACTTTCCATTCGTAGAGATCCGAATTCGAATTAAGGTCGAGGACCAAAAATTGCAACGTCTCAAGTTCAAATTAAATATGAACACTGTGAACGAAATAACCATTCCTAAATTAAATGAAATAAACTTTTTAGTGCTAGTTCACTGGCGACGGAGTTTGTGCCTTCGGCGGCTGCCGCCTTTATTATGGCGCCATTTAAATAGGCCATGACGTTGTTGGTAGTGAAGGGATATTGTGTTTAATACGGATTCTGAACCACTGTGCAACCTAACATTCTGGACATGGCGTTACCATAGGTGAATTAGATCTTTTCGTGAATGTTAAAAATGGACGCCATGAGTGAGAACCGAACCTAAACCCAGCACGCATCAAACTACGATCAACCCAGGAGACCACTGCGACTCAACACAATCCAAAAATCTTCATGGTCTCTCTGAACTGAACTGAACACTTTACACGTGTGCATGCCCCGAAGTCCCCGATTTGCCACGAATGTCACATTTCGTCCAGGGAATTCCCTGCCGCGCCAGTCGACATCACTGCGAGTCGGTCAGTGAGTAAGTCATGATGTTCTGCAACACGAGAAAGCTGATGTTATTGTGTTTAACATGAATTTGAATAAAACCTTTTACAGTGTGAATGTTAAGTGGCGTGGTGACAAGTCGAAACACTCTTACGGTCTTACGGGCAAGAACTTAATCGTTTGTGGAAGAAAGCTAAACCGAAGTACACTGACAAGAATTCTATTTGTGATTATATACATCAGAAGGTTGAAAATCTACGCAATTATACGGTTTAAACGAAGCTATAAACAATGTTGTATTTCACTTGTGAAGTAAATACAAGTTAAAAGACATTTAATGTATATAATACAGCAATAAAATATCAGTTTTTTTGATATCTGTGAAAACGGTTTGTACTACTATCTCGGAGCCTTTCTGCCCGTCTCTCCCTGTCTGCCTGTCCGAATACTGCTCAGGGTTGGCACGTTTTAAATCTTCTTTTAATCACATACTAAACACATTATCAATAAATTTTCCAAAGAAACACGTTCTTATCAAAGAGTTTTAATCAATTTTTAAAAATTTAAGATTTCCTTTTTACGTACTTTTCGAGACTACGGGTAAACCTCACCTGAAGAGGGAGGTGGGTCACACCATGGCTCACCAAATTTCTGCAAGGGAGGAGAATAGGGGGGGGGGGGTCCAGATGTCAAAAATTAAACATTACATAGTTAATGGACGTCCCATTACGACGTTCAAAAACAGTGTCTCACATCAGACACATACAGCACGTTTTACATCTTAGTTACTTAAGAAATGACAATTTTAACGTAATAATAGTGATAAAATGTTATTAATATGGATACATTTCATTTTAATACAGTGATGAGACAGAACATTATAAACCCTGCCCAAAGCGAGGTTGAAAGCTTTCTAGTAGTGTTGCGGGCACGTGACGCAGTAAGGATAGAATGTAAGCGGAGGAGAGACGAATGGGCTGTCATCATAGCGAAGATACAGGCCGCAAATGAGGAAATCCACTGATATAAGCATTTTTGACAAAGGGCACATTGTTGTGGCCCTGCGCCTGGAAATGAGAATCTCTAAAACAGTGGAGCTTGTCGCCTTTTCGCGCCATGAGAGCAGTGAGCACCTATGGAAAGTGGTTGAAGGATGATGAAGTAACGAGTAGGCCTTGTGGTATCGGACGACCACGTCTCATCACAAAACGCTGAGGTCGGAGGATCCCCCACTGTCTAACCCAGGATAGTTAGCGATCTGCGACCGATCTGAGGACAGAGTGCGATGCTAGTACAGATACAGGTGTTTCGGAGCACACTGTTCAAAGGCCATTGTTGAACATGGAGCTCCACATCACAGATCCGTACGTGTTCCCGTGTTGACCAAACGACATCGTCAGTTATGATTGTAGTGGGCACTTCATCACTGCATTTTCACCGTGGATCGATAGAAACTTGTCACCTGTCGAATGATTCGCATTTCTCGTTACACCTGGTCGATGGTTGGGTTATTACATGCCGTCATCCAAGCGAACAGTGCACGAAATATGCATCGCGCCACAGATCCTGCCCGGTGAGGGCAGAATTACCCTATGGGGTACATTAAATTTAGCTTCCATGGGACCTGTGGTGGTAATCGAAGGCATCTCGATAGCAGTGAATAACGTGAACATTATTGAAGACCACCTGCATCGCTCCATGCTTGAAGTCTTCCCACATGGCGTTGACATCTTTCAGCAGGATAACTGCCGGTGTTGCAAAGTCAGAATCGTGCTACAGTGGTTTGAGGGGCATTACAGTAATCTCACATTGACGTCTTGGCCAGCTAATGTACCTGTTCTGTACCCACTGGAAAACATATCAGGCGCCAGCTGCGTGCCCGTAAACCACCATCCCGTAATTTGCGGGAATTGCTGGACCTGTATGCAGACACCTATGCCACATACTTGCAAAATCCTATCAAAGACTTGTAGAATCCATGCAAAGCAAAATCTCGGTTACACTCTGTTTGAAAAGTGGAACAACACGCTATTAAACAGGTGGTCATAATATTAATTTTATCCATAGTAGATGCTATTGAGCTCCTTGGCTTTTCCTTTATAGGGTGTAGAAATCTTTCCGCCGCCAGCCATAATGAAAGTTAATTTATTCCGCTACTAGTCACAATGAAAGATTATTTATTCGTCAGAAGACCAGTTTCGGGCTTGGGCCCATCCTCAGCTGTTTAAACGTTCATGTACATGTTTATTTGCTGGAGATCACTGTTTGAATGCAAAGAAAATTATTTGCTGGTGACTAAACAGATACAAGTGGAACAATTGCAATTCAGGAAAACTACGGGAATCCATACAGCTCACAAGAGAACAAACAAAAACGGCGAGAGACTGATAAACTTCTGTGAAAATTTTGATCATAAAATCATGTCTATACAATTCCTTAAAACTGTAAACGAACTTACAACATGTAAATCACTAAATTCAACTTTGGATGAATTTCAGATAGACCATGTTGCCATATCTAATAAGAATACCAATGAAATACTCAACGTACGAACAACAAAGGGATTTTTTGAGTTAGACCACCATCTGCTGCAACTAAAGATTAGATTTCAACCAGAATACCTTATACTTATCAAGAGGGAAATTCTCCAGGAAGTTGGGCAATGAAACGCAACGAACTGGAAGGAACTTGCAGAAGTACTGAAAAACACTATAAAATTTGGCAAACCCCAAAGAAAGAAAAAACGCAGATGGTGGAACAGTTAATGTGATCAAGCTAAAGAAGAAAGAATGCAAGCTTGGAAAAATTTCAGTAGCAACAAAACTACAGAAAAACGGTAGGAATTTTTTAGAATACAGAAGAGTTCATCCAAGGCAATAAGAAGAGAAAAACGTCGATATGATGTAAGCCGGCTTAAAGAACTTGAAAAATTGAAAAAGAACAACACCAGAAATTTTTACAAAATTTTCAAAGAAAACTTAACAGGGTAACAACCACCTAATTTGTGCTTTCGCCGGCCCGATGGATCACTGGAAACCAACCCTAAAAAGAACTGTCAAATTTTAGCTAAATATTTTCACTCACTTCTCAACTGCGAGCCTCCGACAGAACAACTAGATTTCAATCCCGATTCAAATCCACCAACACTTAAAGAGGTAAAGAAAATGATCAATTCTTTGAAGAACAACAAGTTTCCAGGGAAATTTGGAATCATAGCGGAAGTATGGAAATTAAATGACATTAATCTCACACAAGAAACCCACAGAATTATATCAAATATTTGGGAAACTGAACAAATACCTGCACAGTGGAAACGTGCACTAATTTACTATCTCCACAAAAAAGGTGCAAAAACCGATCCAAATAATTACAGCGGAATATCACTTCTCTCTGTAATATACAAAATTCTTTCAAAGGCCCTGTTAAACAGACTAGAAAAACAAGCGGACCAGTCGATAGGGGAGTATCAGGCAGGGTTTCGCAAAGGTCGATCTTGCATCGAACAGATACGGAACTTACCAACGATTTTGCAAATGAGAAGATGTAGAAATACTGTGATAACTTTTGTCGATTTTAAAAAGGCTTAAGATTCAATACGCAGACAAACATTATTCCACACTTTAGTGGAGTTCAGGATTGACAGGAAAACAAGGTCAATCATTCAACAGGCATTAACAGATACAACCTCCAAAGTTAAATTAATGGGAGAAACATCAGAAGCATTTCATATCCATACTGGTGTTCGCCAAGGAGATGGAATGTCTCCCCTTCTATTTAACATGGTTTTAGAAAAAAATGTGAGGACATGGGGAAAGGGAATAAAAGGAACTCAGCTTGGTATTAAAAAGAGCACAGAATCAGGGTGAAGTATCTGGCTTTCGCGGACGATCTTGCCATTCTAACGAACAATAGAGAGGAAGCCAAACTTCCATTCGAAAAACTACACGAAATCTCATAGAAAACTGGGCTACAAATCTCCTACGAGAAACACAGTATATGGAAAACAAACCTGTAGATAACCTCCCCATTACTATCCAATACTGGAAAGTGGCGCAAGTTGCCCACTTCAGATATCTGGGAGAGATAATCCAACCATAAGGACTGAACTCAATAGCCAATAAAGACAGAATCTCCAGATTACAAAAAGCGTATAAGCTCACTGGGAATCACTATAATAAGAAATCTATTGCTGTCAATGCGAAACTAAGGCATTACAACACAACAGTCCTACTAGAAGCATTTTATTCGACAGAAACTACAGTGATTCATGGTCATACGAAGATGAGAGAGATTGAAAAGCAGAAAAGAAAAATTCTGAGGAAATTATATGCACCAGTGTTTCGCTAGGGATTTGGAGGAAGAGGCCAACTAGAGGGATTTACAAAGACATAGAAACAATAACAGACACCATTAGAAAGAGAAGGGTGAGATTCTACGGAATATCAGTAGGATGAATAAAAGTAGCCTCACAAGGCAAAACTTTGAGATAGTAAACAAGAGCAAAAACAAGACAAAGTGGATCACTGAAACAGAACAAGTCATTAAAGAACTGGGGATCACACAAGACAACATAAACAATAGAAAACAGTATAGAAACATCATAAAGAAACACACATTTAAACAAGAACACACGGAGAACAGAACGGGAACAAGATGGTCGGAAGAACGCAAGGGAGAACACAGTGAACGTATGAAGAGAATTTTGGAAGAACGAAGAAAGAAGAAGAAATCATGGCTACTCAAGTTCAATCGCTCTCTTAAAATGGAATAATCGAAATTAATAATAAAGAATCGTTATTACAATTATGCTGTGCAACAGTTCTTCCACTAAGATGCACATCTGTTACCATTTTCACGTCCATATTTCAGTTTTTTAAAATTTAGCTGCATATTTCACTACTGTGTCGTGAAGTCGTGATATACACGATGTTATGTTCAAATGTAGGTTATGGCCAAAGAACTAGGACATAAGAGGTGCAAAGATGTTCCACTTGTATCTGTTTAGTCACCAGCAAATAATTTTCTTTGTATTCAAACAGTGATCTCCAGCAATATAAACATGTACATGAACGTTTAAACACCTGAGGACGGGCACAAGCCCGAAACCGTTCGTAGGACGAATAAATAATCTTTTATTGTGACTAATAGCAGAAATTTTTCTACACCCTGTAGGTGGTCATAATATTTTGGCTCATCGGTATGCATCTAATGACAATATGAATAGAGCTATTGATTAAGAACTAGTAACATCAATATTCCATAATGAATTTCCACTCTGCAAGGAACTGTACGCTGATATGAAACTTCCTCGGGGATTGAAATTGTATGCCTGACCGTGACTCAAACCCAGGTTCAAGTGCCTCTCAGTTTTAATCTGGCAGCGAGTTTTACCATCGATACTAGCTGTACTACTACTACTACTACTACTACTACTACTACTGTTTCTGCTATTAATGATGATGATGATGCAGACAGTATCAGACATAAGCTGTATTTATAGGTGTAAAAATGTGATATTTCTGATATAGCGAGTTTTGAGGGAGAAAAATAGAAAAATTTAGGTACACGGCACCAGCTAAGAGCTTTGGGAAATGAGGAGGATCTGATTCGAAAGAAAAATATTTCGTTGTAATGGGTTAACGAAGGCGTACAGGAATGGAGACAGACATTATTGTTGTTTAGATGTGTCATTGTTTTTTGACACTTGAGATGTTGATAAGTTCTCTGATATAATGAGGGAGGTCATTCCGCAATAGAGATGCTTCTATTGAGAACGACTTCTAGAAATCAATTGAGTGATTGGACAGAAAGGATTTTGCTCTGATAGGAATGAGTGTTACCATTGTGCTGTTGAAGCATGACTGTTAAGATCGGGAAGAGATATGAGAGGCTATTTACGCTGATAATGAGGCAGAGGAGACAGATTGTATAGAAATATCTATGCCAGTTTGTACGTAGCCAGGATAGCTATGTATAAGTTTCTAAAATGTGACCAAAAGGTCGAACCTCGCAGGTATCTCGTACGTAGACGCTAATCACAAGTAAAAACTTCTGTAAATGTTTCTTTTTTAAGTTAAAAGGAGGAGACATTCCTATTACACTTAGACTCCTTGCCGAGAGAGATAAATTAAAAATTTTCCCGTTTAGGGTGATGGTGGAGATTTCAGATATTTCAGGCTAATGAGACTAGAATGACCAACCAGAAAGTATTGGGTTTAGGATAGACTGACATTTAACCCTGGATTATGTTATCGTCTTTATAATGCACTTACGTGGAACTGAAGGTTTTCAGCACGCGTGTGGTGTTTATAGTACAATAGAACTGACGCACGTCATTGACGCACTGTGATAAGAGTACAGGACCTAACACCGCATCCTGGATGACACCTTTTTCCTGTCTCTACTGCGATTTTGGTGCTGGACGTAATGCATTGTTTGCACGCACGAGCAAAACAATTACACTGCAGCTGGAGAGCAAACGTAGGCTAGTAAATTTGGTAAGTAAAATATCGAAGTCGACAGTGTCAAAGGCTTTGCTAAAATCTATGATGCACGTAATACTCGTCCCCTGTTTGTCAATGGCTAACTTCAGGTCACCCGCTCCTTTTACCAAAGCGGGTAATCTGCTGCGCTGTTTGCGAAAAGCTAATTACGTTCCGTCTGCTAACTTATTTGTGGTTAAGTAGTTGATTGGCTAGTAGTACATTAATTATATGTATCCTAAGACCCTGGTGAGTGCCGAAATAATGCAAACAGGGTGGCAATCATAGGGTGCCGTGGCAGGGTCCATTTTGGGTAGTGGCTAGATAAAACACTATTTTCAGGCTTCAAGGAAAACACTTGTGGTCAAGGAGTGTTCGAAGATATCTGTTGTTGTGAGCAATATTGTGTCATTAATAAGCTTCATCCTTGAGATTATGATACCATCGCATCCGTAGATAATCGTCTCATACGCATAATGAATGTTTTGACGGTATTGCCGGTAACATGCACAAGAAAGAATTTTTCGTGCTACCGTCATTTATCCGCATGAAGTAATCAATAATTCTGCTTTGTTTGTAGTTCACTTCTGCTTGTCGGTAAAGTGAAGTATCGGCTTAATTTCTCGATGGAACAATATGATCACCCATAACCGTTATTTGACCATACCAAGACCACGCATGTGTCTCCGTAGGACATCTACTCTGCGCCTATTATGGATTAATGTATAGGGATGCCTGAGTTTAGCCCTTTCTCACACCTTTTTCTGACTTTGTTCCGAATCTGCTTGTAATATATATGATTTTCATGGGTTGAGCGTAATTTGTATGCCCGGTGTGCAAGGTTTCTATGATTTATGAACTGTTTCACCTCATTATTTAGCCAAGGGAAGGTTTTTTTCTCTAGTTTCTGGATTTTAGGGGATAGCAAATTTTTGCACCTCCGTTACAAGGTGCACACACTGGTGGGTTTGTATGTGTATGTCGTGAGTTGCAGTTTGTTTCTTGGCAATTCTAGTGAGTACGGCATGAAAATTACGCCACGAGAAGAGACGCCAGGTGAAGATACTTAAAGATTACGAATTAGTTTATACAAGGTTTTCGTTGCCAGTAAAAATATGAGACTGTGATTACTGGTCGCGTGATGGGTAGGCGCAAACGGAACTACTGTCACATTTGTAGACGAAATAAAATGCTTGAATTTCACAACTGAGGTGTTCTTGTACAGAAACTTCATGTTAGTGTTACTGGCAATAATGATAACGCCGTATGTATATTAGAGACTTATGGGAGCAGTTTCGAAACAGTTATGTCTGTGTTCTTCCTTAAATAATGTAAAATTACCTGCAATTAAACATTACTGCGATGGTTGATGAACATACCTCAGTAACAACTCTAGAAATAATGTGACAAAGTTTTGGGTTATAGCTTCTGCTTTTTCTCAAACGTTTGCGAATATAGTTTGTTTAATTATTTGAGATCAGGAATAAATTTGCCTCTGGCTGTAAGAATAATCTTCAATTCATTTTTCGTAAAGACACAGTGAAATCTTCACACATTCGATCCAATACTATCCGATACTAACTTAGGCGAGTACATTGCCTTGCTCTACCAGGCTTAAAGGGCTCTCTTCCTCGTAAACAACCAGACGAAGGTATTTTCTACCTATAAGAATGACGCAGGTTACGATACCTTTCTCCATACATTCATTCGACTTTCTAGGCACTGCATCCTGCCGTTGTACGTATTAAATGTGTGCTTCCAAGTTTCAATAACGAATAACGTCCCATCTTCGATTAACAGTCACGGAGTGTAAGCTGTAGTAAACTCTACCGTGGTCACATGTCAACCAACTGCGTACTCGTTTTCAGTGTAGCGTCATCAAAATGTATATGCCAGGTGGTTGTTTCTTATGAACGTTTCCATATTACACATGTGCGTCTCTAACACATTCTTCGCATAATAGCTCATACCACACAAAATATTCATTTTTGACCATTGCTAAAAATATTGTCTGTAAGAATTTTGCTTGAAAGGATCGGGACAGTCTGCTAGAGGTTAGACTCAGTAAGTGAGCAACACCACAACGATGATCTACTGCTGACCCAAAACGTTATGACCACTGCCCACCGTGAGACTGAATGTCACCTGTGGCACTGTGGGCACGTGACGCGGTGAGAAAAATAAACACAGTCCAGTCACTTTAATGTGACCACCGCCTTTTTTTCGACGTCAATAACCACTCACAGACGGCAGGTGGAAGCAGTTGCAGTGGAGGGTATGTAAAGCATGTCGTGGGAACGCGGTAAACAATGCCGTCGTTCGCGTGATGATGAAACGTAGCGATTTATCTGACGTCCAATGGGTATGGTTATCGGCTTTCGGGCCAAGGATGGAAGCGTTTCCGAAACGACTGAGTTCGAAAACTGTTCACGTGCCACTATGGTTGAGGTACACCGTGCGTGACAAATGGCGTTATCCAAAACCGATGCCGAGGCAAGCATGGTCCACCAAGGGCAATCAATGCCAGGGGTGAACGACGGCTGCGAAGATGTGTACGTGCGAACAGACGTGCAACTGTTGAGCAGCTAACCGCACAGATGAACCAAATAACGACCAACAGTGTCTCCTCAACAGACCTCTCAGCGACCATTATTGCGTATGGACATCCGCACCAGGACCCTGGTTCATGCGCCTATGCTGACTGCTCTTAATCGGCGACGAAGGCTGGAATTTGCACGCCGGTACCGTAACTGAACGTCCAATGAGTGGTGACAGGTGGCCTTTCCCGATGAATCGCTTTTTATGTCCCATCAGACAGATGGTTGTGGGCGTCAGCGGCGTGAAACGTCTGAAAGCAAGGATCCACGTCGGAGAAGGGAGCTTTATAATCTGGGGAGTGTTTTCTTGACATTCCCTGGGGACCTCGTCATTCAGGAAGGCACGATGGATCAACATAAGTATACATAATTGCTGGTATATGCACTTCGCTTTTTCCCATCATAATGGCATCTACCAGCAGGCCAAGCCAACGTGTCACACAGCTTGTAGAGTACGTGAGTTGTTCGAAGAGCACCAGGATGAATTTACCGTACTCCCCTGGCCTCCAAACTCCCCGGATTTAAACCGACTCGAGAACCTGTGGGGCCACCTAGTGCGGACTGTTCGCGCCGTGGATCCTTAGCCGAGTACTTAGTGCAGTAGGCCACGGCACTGGAATCAGCATGAATCCACATCCCTGTCAGTATCTTCCAGAAGCTCACAGACTCTCTTCCTGCACACCTCGCAGGGGTCCGCGATGCAAAAGGTGGTTGTTCAGGCATTTGTCAGGTGGTCCGTTATTGTGATTAGAGAGTGTGTAGGCACTGCAGACAAGCGTGGGGTACTAGCGACGACTCAGGCAGCAAAGAGAGAAATCTACTGGCCTAAAGGACTTTGACAATGGGCTGATTGTTATGGTCCAGCTCCTGAGAACGAGCATCTTGGAAACGCATATGATGGTGGGCTGTTTGCATGCTAAGGTCGCAAGCTTCTATGAAATGTGACTGAAGCACGGTGAAACGGGGAGTAGGCAGCGAGGTATTGGACGTCCACGCCTGACCACAGAACGTGCAGGCCTGAGGCTTGAACAACCTTTATGCCTAAAGCAGGTAGGCAGCGATTGGTGCAGATCTGACGTCAGAGTACAATGCTGGTGTTTTGGAATACACCGTTCAGTGCAAATTGTTGATCATGGAACTCCGCTACAGACGATGTCTACGTGCTCGTCAATGACGACTGCAGTGGGCACAGGATCTGCATCATTCAACCGTGGATCAGTGGAAACGTGATGCTTTATTGGATGTATCACCTTGCTGGTTATACAAGATCGTTTTAGGTCACGATATGCCTTCATCTAGGCGAACACTTGCTCGAAACATGGACCTCGCCGTAGAAGTAACCCTGTGGGGCTGTATTAAAAACTAAACTTCTCCCGAGCAGGCCATGAAGGCCCAACGACACAGACCGGCCGCCGTGTCATCCTCAGCCCATAGGCGTCACTGGATGCGGATGTGGAGGGGTATGTGGTCAGCACACCTCTCTCCCAGCCGTATGTCAGTTTACGAGACCGGAGCCGCTGCTTCTCAGTCAAGTAGCTCCTCAGTTTGCCTCACAAGGGCTGAGTGCACCCCGCTTGCCAACAGCACTCGGCAGACCGGATGGTTACCCATCCAAGTGCTAGCATAGCCCTACAGCGCTTAACTTCGGTGATCTGACTGGAACCGGTGTTACCACTGCAGAAAGACCGTTGTCCGGGGCTTTATTATTATATGGGGGAAATGATCCTGAGTTTCCATGGGACTTGTAGTAGTAATCGATGACACCGTAACATCTGTGGACTGCGTCAACATTACGGCGTAGTATTTGCAATCCTGTTTACTTGATGTCCTACCGATGGCGATGGAATCTGTCAGCAGCATAACCATGTTACAAGGTCAGAACTGTGCCATATTGGATGAGGAGCGTAAAAGGGATCTCACTCTCATGTCTTAGCCATAATATTCGCCTGATCTAAATACATGTGGGATGCAATTGGACGCCAGCTCTCCAGCCAGAAACCACTAGTTCGTAATATCTATAAATTGCTTGATCTATGCGTAGATATCTGGTGTCACATACTTCTGGAAACCTATCGACTTGTCGAATCCGTGCCATGCAGAACCGTTGCTGTTTTACTTGCCGAAGGTGAAGCAACACGTTATTAGGCATGTGGTCGTAAGATTTTTCCCTAATCAGTCTGGGGCCACTATGAATCGATGACCTCCAAGTGGAATGCTAAAGAAAAAGAAAACATGATATCAATGCCGTGCTAACAATTACGTAAAAAAGTAAAGCCAATGAGGCATTTTGTACCAGGGGATTCTTATATCGAATCAACCCTTGTACTTATCTCCAATATCAAAGGTGAATTATTTTCACTGTATTCACTGAATTCCACACTCGACAAAGCTGGTTCCAAGAGAGGCTTCAGTGAGGAACAGAAATTGAGAGACAGAGAGGGAGAGGGAAGAAGAGGGAGAGAAAAAAAGAAGAGCAAAAACCGCCGTCTGTGAACAATGCTCTATCGTGGCACACGACCTTCTGGAGAATGTATTATTCACGTTCTCATAACTCTCTGTTCCTACACCGACACAGATTAAATATTTCGTCTTTTGTCTAGTCTTGGTAAGTCTTGGTAAGACTGGCATTAACGACGGAATAGTTAATAAGTTACGTAGATGCCTAAGCGGATAATTTGACTTTTGCGATGACGCGTGCGTTCTTCGGTAGGGTAACTATCTGTTGTTAACAAGAATTTTTTTTGTTTTTGTTTAAAACCAGTATAGTTTATGATTCTTTACAACAATCAATAAATTGTTAATGATAATAAAACAACATTACATTCTATCAAGAGCTAGTTTCGCTGGAATGAGTTGAATGGATGATGGGCTCTAGATCGATGGAACGGCCATGAGATGAAACGATATCTGATGACGTTGTTCAGCAATGCTGAATCTGTAGTGAAATGAATATGCCCCGTCATTCACAGTCTAGCGCAGATCGTCATTTGTCACGACGTATCTATTACGTTGGGGGGTTTTGCATTTCTGGCAGTTCCTCGCTTACATACGCTCAATACATGTAGTTGAATCTTCATTTATTTCATCCTTATCACGCATTCATTTCATTTTAGTGCGTTTAATTCACTTCGTATATACATAGCTTACAGCAACTGCGTCCCCTGTCGACTACCAGGTGGTGCTACTCCCACATGGCAACCTCTGAAAGAAGTTGTTCTAACCCATAGGTGGAAACAATAGTGACAATGAAAATTTCAGTCATGCCTGGAGACATTATCACACAGTCTTAAGTAGGGTGCTTACTGACAAATAGGAGAAAATCGAGGCTCTGCTCCAGGCTTGGCATAGAATTTTGTTAGTCACTACAGATTAACAACATGATACTAATTTGGCTGGAACATTCTTTTAGCAATAGACAGAAGGGAAGGGGGAGAGAGAGAGAGAGAGAGAGAGAGAGAGAGAGAGAGGGGGGGGGGAGTGAGAGAGGGAAGGAGAGAGAGAGTTTAAAGTACTGGGAGAGCTAAAATTATATAGGGAATAACATATACCTTTCAGAGTAATATAAAGTAAAAATACACGGTTTTTGTAGAAAAAAATTTAAAAACAATATTGAGTTTCCTCATTCAAGCACATAAAAAAACTTCATGTGGATCTCAATTATACTATTCAGAGATTTTTTTTACGTAGTGTAAGTGGGTTGTGTGACAAGCATGAAATTATATATTCATCACCAAAATTTGCTTGTTTGTTTAAATTAACAGAGTATGCCTGTCTTCGAAACAGAATGTTTATTGGGGTTTCAAAGACTAGTCATCATTAGAGATGGAGCTACAGTTCGGACTGGGGGAAGGATGAAAAAGGAAATCGACCTAGCCATTTTCAAAGGAACCAGCCCGGAATTTTCTTTAATCGCTATAGAGAAACCACAGAGAACCTGTATCCATGAGCCGCTCAGGGATTTGTATCGCCGTCCTCCTAAAGGTGCGCGCAGTGTGCTAATTGCTGTGCCATGTTGCTTGGCTTTTCTATATAAAAAGTGAACAATGTACAATATGTGATCAAAAGTATCCGGACACCTGGCTGAAAAGACTCACAAGTTCGTAGCGCCCTCCATCGGTAATGCTGGAATACAATATTGTGTTGGCCCACCCTTAGCCTTAATGACAGCTTCCACTCTCTCAGGCATATCCTTCTCGAGCCTTTCACAGATTAGAAATATAAATCACCATATGCTAGTTGTAACACCAAGAGAAAGGTCTTTGACTTCACAAAGTAAAGCTCTTACTGCAAAATACTACACATTACAGGAAGGATTAGGCGTTTTGTGACGAATTGTAGATTTAATAATATCATCAGCAGTGACTTAACAGAAACTGAACTGCTACATTCTCGTGTTACCAGTATCTGACTGAACGCATGAAAGTTTTTCGTAAGAATATCTTCCACTCAACAAAGCGAAGAAAGCAATAGCAGTTCAAAAGTCACAGATTTCAGTGCATTTCTTCAGGATATCAGAGTCAGACGATGTTTCCATTTCGCTGGAAACTCATCTCGTCAGCAAATAGAAGCCCCACTCCATTTCGATAGATTATGACCACAAAAATCTTTCGCAGCTACAGAAATAGAGATCATAGGCCCATGAATCACCAACACTGCGCTTCCTATCATCATACGCCGCATAGCCTCTTCACTTGAACTGGTTCCCATACTATTCACCTATAACTCTGCTCGGATACAACTACTGGAAAATTTTTAATGTGCCAAAAGACTACATAAAACAAAAATCGCTGTTAGTTAAAGAACAATACCGATGCCTATCATGGAGATTACGCACTATGTGATCAAAAGTATCCGGACACCTGCCTGAAATTGATTTATAAGTTCGTGACGCCCTCCATCGGTAACGCTGAAATTCAGTATGGTGTTGCCCCACCCTCAGCCTTGATGACAGCTTTCACTCTCGCAGACATACGTTCAATCAGGTACTGGAAGGTTTCTTCGGAAATGGCAGCCCATTCTTCACGGAGTGCTGCACTGAGGAGAGATATTGATGTTGGTCGGGGAGGCCTGGCACGAAGTCGGCTACAGGATTCATGTGTGCTATAGGATTCAGGTCAGGACTCTGTGTAGGCCAGTCCATTACAGGGATGTTACTGTCGTATGACCACTCCGCCACAGGCCGTGCATTATGAACAGGTGCTAGATCGTGTTGAAAGATGCAATCGCCATCCCCGAATTGCTCTTCAACAGTGGGAACAAGAAGGTGCTTAAAACATCAATTTAGGCCTGTGCTGTGACAGTGCCACGCAAAACAACAAGGTGTGCAAGGCCCCTCCATGAAAAGCACGACCACACCATATCACCACCGCCTCAGAATTTTACTGTTGGCACTACACACGCTGGAAGATGACGTTCACCAGGCATTCGCCATACCCACACCCTGCCATCGGATCGCCACATTGTGTACCGTGATTCGTCACTCGACACAACGTTTTTCCACTGTTCAATCGTCCAACGTTTACGCTCCTTACACCAAGCGAGGCGTCATTTGACTTTTACCGACGTGATGTATGGCTTATGAGCAGCCGCTTAACCATGAATTCCAAGTTTTCTCATCTCCCGCCTAACTGGCATAGTACTTGCAGTTGATGCTGATGCAGTTTGTAGTTCCTGTGTGATGGTATGGATAGATGTCTGCATTTTCAACTGTCGGCGGTGTTGTCAGTCAACTGACGAGGTCTGCCTGTATGCTTTTGTGCTGTACGTGTCCCTACACGTTTCCACTTCACTATCACATCGGAAACAGTGGACCTACGGATGTTTAGGAGTGTGTAAGTCTCCCGTACAGACGTACGACACAAGTGATACCTAATCATCTGACCACGTTCGAAGTCCTTGAGATCCGTGGAGCGCCCAATCTGCTCTCTCACGATGTCTAATGACTACTGAGGTCGCTGATATCGAGTGCCTGGAAGCAGGTGGCAGCACAATGCACCTATTATGAAAAACGTATGTTTTTGTGGGAGTCCGGATACTTTCGATCACATAGTGTACCAGTAACCTGTCGAAAAATTAGCCTCTCTGTTCTGCAATGATATTCTTTCGTTACTCCCGTCCACTGTTTTCTCACACACAAGAAATACTAAATTCCGCAGCTAACATTTATCAACTCTTTCTTTTGTTTTTAGACTTCTCTCAGAGCCTGTGTAGAGTACACATTCTTACTCACTGTGTATTTTCAACTCTCTCTCTCTCTCTCTCTCTCTCTCTCTCTCTCTCCCTCCCTTTCTCCCGCTTACCCCGTCTCTCTCTCTCTCTCTCTCTCTCTCTCTCTCTCTCTCCCTTTCTCCCGCCTACCCCTTCTCTCTCTCTCTCTCTCTCTCTCTCTTTGTGTGTGTGCGTGTGTGTGTGTGTGTGTGTGTGTGTCACACTCTCTCTCCCTTCTCATTTTCCGTCTTCTATTTCTTTATCTGTCTGTGTGGCATGTGTTTGATTTCGAAATCTATAGCTATTCAACTCTTCAGTGGTATATGAACTGGAAAATTCACCGCAAATCAAACAGTGGCTGAGCTTGCCAAACTGCCTGCGGTTAATTCGACTAATGGATTGGAATCTGTAATTGGCTATGGTGGTGGTGGTTGTTGGGATGTTTAAGGGGGACTAAACAGCTAAGGTCATCAGTCCCCCAAATTGGCTATGCTCCCAGCTTTAAAAGCGAAGTGCATAACGCATCCGGCAGTCACAGTTCTTCCCACTGACTCTGCTAAACTAAAGTAACGGAATAAGATTCTTGGCATTCACATTAAAATACTTATGGAACCATCTATGAAGTCCTTTTAAAATATTCCTTTTGAACAGCGTGAGTCCCATATCATAGTATATCATCAAATCAGCAAGGCAATGTAAAAGTTGCACGGTTGTAAATATAGTGGACTGTTTTCAGGAAACTGGGGATCAAATCCAGTTGTATCGCAATGGTTTAGAATTTCCTCCTCTCACCTCAGTGAGCTGACGACAGATTCCTTCCCTTGTTCAGAACCAGTCACACTAATGAAGCGTCTTCGATATCCTCGATGAAGACTGAGCATTAAATTCTAGCATTCTTCTCTATAGTTTTCTTGGAAGACCTTCACACGGAAAGTGAATCTGCTATTTCTGAAAGAAATGTCCTCAAAACTCATTACACTGTATGGAGTTACATGGGACTTATTAGGAGTTCGAAAACCTCACACCAGTTAGGACTGTTGTCCGAATTCAACAATCAACATCATCTTCAATCGATCATGAGATGTTCACTTTTGGGTTAATATTTACTTTAGAGTGTTTTAATGATTACAGAAGTTTGTGCTCAATAATTGTAGATGGCCCTGAAGTGAGGATGACACAATTGGCTTTATGGTTTTCAGCTGCTTCTGCCACATGTTGCTCTGCGTATTTCTAATGTCATCTACCCATCTTCGAATAGGTAGTCGTCTCACTCTTTGAATCCAGCAAGGAAGTTACTTGGCCTATCTACCGTCCATTCGCCTGCTTACATGGTTCGCTCATCTCCATTTCATTTTCATTGTAGTCGTAATTGCATCTCCCAATCCGTTGTGTTCAGCGATCCATTTCTGTTCCTGTCTCTTCAAGTAACTCCAGACATGTAACTCTCCATTTCTCGCTGTGCATCTGTCAGCTTTTTAATTGTTTTGCGTTAAAAGTCCGTTTCTCAAAGCCATAGGACACAACTTGTGTCATCTTCCCTTTTTAGACACCTCGAAAGCTTTCTTTTATTTCTTTCTTTGCCCATCTATTCATTGTCTTCAGCTGCTGTAGATAAAATGTCATCAACTATATCTATGTCTTCAGAGTTAACTGGTGTTCGTATTCGGTATGCTGGTTACGTATACGTTATTTCAGTTTCAGTGTGATTAACTGTCGAGACCAATTTTAAACTCGCTCTGTTACGTTCGTACGTTACTTGTTGCATTTTACCTGCGCTACATGCAACCCGCCCGCCCCCGCCCCCATGAACCATGGACCTTGCAGATGGTGGGAAGGCTTGCGTGCCTCAGTGATACAGATAGACGTACCGTAGGTGCAACCACAATGGATGGGTATCGGTTTGAGAGACCAGACAAACGTATGGTTCCTGAAGAGGGGCAGCAGCCTTTTCAGTAGTTGCAGGGGCAACAGTCTGGATGATTGACTGATCTGGCCTTGTACCACTAACCAAAACGGCCTTTCTGTGCTGGTACTACGAACGGCTGAAAACAAGGGGAAACTACAGCCGTAATTTTTCCCGAGGGCATGCAGCTTTACTGTATGGTTAAATGAGGATGGCGTCCTCTTGGGCAAAATATTCCGGAGGTAAAATAGTCCCCCATTCGGATCTCCGGGTGGGGACTACTCAAGAGAACGTCGTTATCAGGAGAAAGAAAACTGGCGTTCTACGGATCGGAGTGTGGAATGTCAAATCCCTTAACGGGGCAGGTAGGTTAGAAAATTAAAAAGGGAAATGGATAGGTTAAAGTTAGATATAGTGGGAATTAGTGAAGTTCGGTGGCAAGAGGAACAAGACTGTTGGTCAGGTGAATACAGGGTTATAAATACAAAATCAAATAGGGGTAATGCAGGAGTAGGTTTAATAATCAATAAAAAAATTGGAGTTCGAGTAAGCTACTACCAACAGCATAGTGAACGCATTATTGTGGCCAAGATAGGCACGAAGCCCATGCCTACTACAGTAGTACAAGTTTATATGCCAACTAGCTCTGCAGATGATGAAGAAATTGATGAAATGTATGATGAGATAAAATAAATTATTCAGGTACTGAAGGGAGACGAAAATTTAATAGTCATGGGTGACTGGAATTAGAGAGTAAGAAAAGGGAGAGAAGGAAACATAGTAGGTGAATATGGATTGGGGACAAGAAATGAAAGAGGAAGCCGTCTGGTAGAATTTTGCACAGAGCATAACTTAACCATAGCTAACACTTGGTTCAAGAATCATAAAAATAGGTTGTATACATGGAAGAATCCTGGAGGTACTAGAAGGTATCAGATAGATTATATAATGGTAAGACAGAGACTTAGAAGCAGGTTTTAAATTGTAAGACATTTCAAGGGGCAGATGTGGACTCTGACCACAATCTATTGGTTATGAACTGTAGATTAAAACTGAAGAAACTGCAGAAAGGTGGGAATTTAGGGAGATGGGACCTGGATAAACTGAAAGAACCAGGGGTTGTACAGAGTTTCAGGGAGAGCATAAGGGAACAATTGACAGGAATGGGGGAAAGAAATACTGTAGAAGAAGAATGGGTAGCTCTGAGGGATGAAGTAGTGAAGGCAGTAGAGGAACAAGTAGGTAAAAAGACGAGGGCTAGTAGAAATCCTTGGGCAACAGAAGAAATATTGAATTTAATTGATGAAAGGAGAAAATATAAAAATGCAGTAAATGAAGCAGGCAAAAAGGAGTACAAACGTCTCAAAAATGAGATCGACAGGAAGTGCAAAATGGCTAAGCAGGTATGGCTAGAGGACAAATGTAAGAATGTAGAGGCTTATCTCACTGGGAGTAAGATACACTCCTGGAAATGGAAAAAAGAACACATTGACACCGGTGTGTCAGACCCACCATACTTGCTCCGGACACTGCGAGAGGGCTGTACAAGCAATGATCACACGCACGGCACAGCGGACACACCAGGAACCGCGGTGTTCGCCGTCGAATGGCGCTAGCTGCGCAGCATTTGTGCACCGCCGCCGTCAGTGTCAGCCAGTTTGCCGTGGCATACGGAGCTCCATCGCAGTCTTTAACACTGGTAGCATGCCGCGACAGCGTGGACGTGAACCGTATGTGCAGTTGACGGACTTTGAGCGAGGGCGTATAGTGGGCATGCGGGAGGCCGGGTGGACGTACCGCCGAATTGCTCAACACGTGGGGCGTGAGGTCTCCACAGTACATCGATGTTGTCGCCAGTGGTCGGCGGAAGGTGCACGTGCCCGTCGACCTGGGACCGGACCGCAGCGACGCACGGATGCACGCCAAGACCGTAGGATCCTACGCAGTGCCGTAGGGGACCGCACCGCCACTTCCCAGCAAATTAGGGACACTGTTGCTCCTGGGGTATCGGCGAGGACCATTCGCAACCGTCTCCATGAAGCTGGGCTACGGTCCCGCACACCGTTAGGCCGTCTTCCGCTCACGCCCCAACATCATGCAGCCCGCCTCCAGTGGTGTCGCGACAGGCGTGAATGGAGGGACGAATGGAGACGTGTCGTCTTCAGCGATGAGAGTCGCTTCTGCCTTGGTGCCAATGATGGTCGTATGCGTGTTTGGCGCCGTGTAGGTGAGCGCCACAATCAGGACTGCATACGACCGAGGCACACAGGGCCAACACCCGGCATCATGGTGTGGGGAGCGATCTCCGACACTGGCCGTACACCACTGGTGATCGTCGAGGGGACAGGGACACTGAATAGTGCACGGTACATCCAAACCGCCATCGAACCCATCGTTCTACCATTCCTAGACCGGCAAGGGAACTTGCTGTTCCAACAGGACAATGCACGTCCGCATGTATCCCGTGCCACCCAACGTGCTCTAGAAGGTGTAAGTCAACTACCCTGGCCAGCAAGATCTCCGGATCTGTCCCCCATTGAGCATGTTTGGGACTGGATGAAGCGTCGTCTCACGCGGTCTGCACGTCCAGCACGAACGCTGGTCCAACTGAGGCGCCAGGTGGAAATGGCATGGCAAGCCGTTCCACAGGACTACATCCAGCATCTCTACGATCGTCTCCATGGGAGAATAGCAGCCTGCATTGCTGCGAAAGGTGGATATACACTGTACTAGTGCCGACATTGTGCATGCTCTGTTGCCTGTGTCTATGTGCCTGTGGTTCTGTCAGTGTAATCATGTGATGTATCTGACCCCAGGAATGTGTCAATAAAGTTTCCCCTTCCTGGGACAATGAATTCACGGTGTTCTTATTTCAATTTCCAGGAGTGTAGATACTGCCTACAGGAAAATTAAAGAGACCGTTGGAGGAAAGAGAGCCACTTGTATGAATATCAAGAGCTCAAATGGAAACCCAGTTCTAAGCAAAGAAGGGAAGGCAGAAAGGTGGAAGGAGTATATACAGAGTCTATACAAGGGGCTATGTACATGAGGACAATATTATGAAAATGGAAGAGGACGTAGATGAAGATGAAATGGGAGATACGATACTGCATGAAGAGTTTGACACAGCAGTGAAAGACCTGAGTCGAAACAAGGCCCTGGGAGTAGACAACATTCCATTAGAACTACTGACGGCCTTGGGTGAGCCAGTCCTGACAAAACTCTACCATCTGGTGAGCAAGATGTATGAGACAAGCGAAATACCCTCAGACTTCAAGAATAATATAATAGTTCCAATCCCAAAGAAAGCAGGTGTTGACAGATGTGAAAATTACCGAACTATCAGTTTAATAAGTCACAGCTGCAAAATACTAACACGAATTCTTTACAGACGAATGGAAAAACTGGTAGAAGCCGACCTCTGGGAAGATCAGTTTGGATTCCGTAGAAATATTGGAACACGTGAAGCAATACTGACCGTACGACTTATCTTAGAAGAAAGATTAAGGAAAGGCAAACCTACGTTTATAGAATTTGTAGACTTATAAAAAGCTTTAGACAATGTTGACTGGAATACTCTCTTTCAAATTCTAAATGTGGCAGGGGTAAAATACAGGGAGCGAAAGGTTATTTACAATTTGTACAGCAACCAGATGGCAGTATAAAGGTCGAGGGGCATGTAAGGGAAGCAGTGGTTGGGAAGCGAGTGAGACAGGGTTGTAGCCTCTCCCCGATGTTATTCAATCTGTATATTGAGCAAGCAGTAAAGGAAACAAAAGAAAAATTTGGAGTAGGTATTAAAATCCATGGAGAAGAAATAAAAACTTTGAGGTTCGCCGATGAAATTGTAATTCTGTAAGAGACAGCAAAGGACTTGGAAGAGCAGCTGAACGGAATGGACAGTGTGTTGAAAGGAGGATATAAGATGAACATCAACAAAAGCAAAACGAGGATAATGGAATGTAGTCGAATTAAGTCGGGTGATGCTGAGGGAATTAGATTAGAAAATGAGACACTTAAAGTAGTAAAGTAGTTCTGCTACTTGGGGAGCAAAATAACTGATGATGGTCGAAGTAGAGAGGATATACAATGTAGACTGGCAATGGCAAGGAAAGCCTTTCTGAAGAAGAGAAATTTGTTAACATCGAGTATTGATTTAAGTGTCTGGAAGTCGTTTCTGAAAGTATTTTTATGGAGTGTAGCCATGTATGGAAGTGAAACATGGACGATAAATAGTTTGGACAAGAAGAGAATAGAAGCTTTCGAAACGTGGTGCTACAGAAGAATGCTGGAGATCAGATGTGTAGATCACATAACTAATGAGGAAGTATTGAATAGAATTGGGGAGAAGAGGAGTTTGTGGCACAACTTGACAAGAAGAAGGGACCGGTTGGTAGGACACGTTCTGAGGCATCAATGGATCACAAATTTAGCATTTGAGGGCAGCGTGGAGGGTAAAAATCGTAGTGGAAGACCAAGAGATGAATACACTAAGCAGATTCAGAAGGATGTAGGTTGCAGTAGGTACTGGGAGATGAAGAAGCTTGCACAGGATAGAGTAGCATGGAGAGCTGCATCAAACCAGTCTCGGGACCGAAGACCACCACCACAACAAGAACAACAACAACAACATGCAAACGGTTGAAAGCTATCATAAAAGTAGATGGGTGAGAAAAGGTCTGTTAATATGTGTGAATAGAACGTATACAAGGTGCCTCTCCTGAAAGAAGGCAAGTGAATTTCCACTAGTGTTTCGGGAGATATTTGCAGATGGAGTTGTCCCTAACCAATATTAACGATACGTCTTTCATGCAACGCCCGTGTCAAAGGATAACGTCAGTTTGTTTCGCCTGACGAACAAAATGGTTTTTTAACGCTCGAAGTAACAAGGGGAGCGGGGGGGGGGGATTTCCTTGTTTTTAATGATCTCTTATACCAGATTCCGTAACCCCTTTAATTTTTTCGTAAAATTTAAGAACAAATTTAAATCTTTGTAGTGAATATGACTTTTACAACAAATTTCATACAATATTTTCAGGGTCAGGACTATTCTTACACATCTATATATCTATAGAAAGTATGTTGTGAGCGAAAATCAACGATAATCAGCAGAATTTGTACTATTGAAGTTATGTTGGTGAATGCATCACGAAAAGTGCGTTGCATTGCTAAGATGTACTACAATACAATTTCAAGTTCTGGACGCTACTTGTACCTCAGTACCTATTCAAACAGTAATTTGTTAATAAAATTAACAGCAACTAACGAAGTTCGTATTTATACAAATTTTGTTTTCTTTTTTCTGTTACGAGCATAAAGCACCCCAGCTCCGTGATACTACACTCTATGGAAAATGCATTGCTACTGTTAGAGTTAAGTAGAGTTTTACGTGCCCATTTGATTAAACGGCCCGAAATTGGTCAACCACTTTTTCGTTTTATCTATACATATTAACAGGGACAGAAAACAAAAAGAGTAGCCAGTACTGCAGCAGCGACTGAGCAGCACTGCTGCACCCCGGTAGCAGTCACCGTGGGCCAGGACGGTGCTGTTGCTTCTGGACTGCTGTTTCTATCGTGCTTTACTGCCCCTGTTAAAATATATTGAGAAAACAAATATCATACTAGATTAATCTGGGACCGCTCTATCGAATGAGCACGTGAAATTCCGCTTTAAAAATCAATTTATCCGAATGGGGAAACAAATCGACTCCTTCGGTCGACAGCAGGCGTCGTATGGGAAGTCGTGATGAGCAGTATCTATTTGATCTGACACCAGCTACACATTGCAGAAACATCAGATAAATTGCGCCTTACGACTGTTAGGAAGGACACACGGTATATATACACAAGTCGTTTAGCCCCTGATCCCAGCACAGTGCCATAAGAAACACAAACGGTATATATCAAGCAAAGTATCAACCACCAGGAATCATGGACGGGGCAACATTTGGTACTTGAAACGACCAGTAAAACGGCAACTGCCGTGTAGCGGGTCTCTATTTCCGTCTGTGGGCAGCCACGCGACGTGCCTGTACCTTGCAATCGACGACCTATCATCCATTTATCTGACAATTACGGAGGTTAATAACTGGACTAGGCAAGAGTAAATGGTCGATAGAGGCTATTATCGCCTCACCGATCAACATCTAGATAATTTAACACATAGTTTATTGACTTCTGGCATCGCTGGACGCATGAGTTCACATGCACACAATGGAAGGCACGTGTAGTTGTCCTTTCCAACTCAGCATTGGCCTTTGTCGGCAACAGATACCTCACAGGAAAGAGAGGATTGAGGGCTGAACGTAGACCAACAGCATTACAACTAGTAATAACGGAACGGTGGCCACAGAATTGTATAACACTAGCGACACATTACGACGTTTCGTCTACAGCCACCATCAGAACAAAATTATAACTTTTGACAGAGAGTGTAACATTTATTTTATTGCAGCTGAGTCTAAAATTTGCGTTACGAGTTATAAGCAATAATATAATAATGGCAGAAGGCTAAGCGTTGTGATGAATTCAAAAAAGACATTAACTGATCTAAGCAGCATTATACACACAACAACCGTACCCAAATATCTTCAATTAATCACACAACCATAGCTGTAAAGTAATTCTGATCAGTCATTGCCATTAGAAGAAACTTCTAATATTGATACCTGATTAAACAAGACGGCCTACCAATTAATTTGATCCATTCAGCTATACTCAAGTAAGTAAATACATATGACAGCAGAAGGCGAGTCCTGCTAGATTATCCCTTCGTAAAAATAGCTAGCTGCTCGCAGGACGGCATTTCCCCCACGCTGTTCACTGTTAATGCAGTTTTACTATTGCTTCAAAATTCCGGATGAGATGGGTCAGTCAGCTTCTCGTCTACCATTACTTCATTATATTCGCCTATGTTAACTGATTTGTAACTGCATATTAATTAACTGAGATTCTGGAATTTATTCTGAGGCCATTTGCAGCTATTTCGCTACCCGTAATTCGTAAGCGAAATTTTTACAAGCCTCACCAGACCACCGCAGTCAGGTCCATTTAAAATTAAATTACTTATTATATCAATGTCCGGGAGACCTAACAAGGCTCGACTACACTAACACAAATTAAATAAAATGCTTTATCTTGACTGCCACGTCATCACACAAAATACTTAAAATATTAGAATACTAGACCGTTTTCAGGGCACTGAATGTTCTTGTTTGGGGTAGATACTTAAGTATATCTCGTTTCTTGTTGCGCTGTATGGCCACAAACGTTAATTTGAAGCTTCATGCCAATTTTTGAGCACATGCATCAAGTTCCGATCAGTTCTACTCACACCACTGGCTGCGATATGCGGGCTACAGTTTCGTCTCTCGGAAACACGGAGAACCTGAGGTGCATTAGGTCGAACTGAAGCCCAGTCCGCTTCACAAGAATATGTCGTGTACGGATTAACAAAAAAGTAAGTGTTATTCCGTTCTTGGATGCGGATATCTTCAAAATTCCAGTGACAAACTGAAATAAAAGGTCCACCAGTGCCAACCGTTATTTACAACCGAATCAAACCATCTTCTAGACTAGAAGTCCTCCGTCCTCCTCACACTCACTGGCTGAGCCCATAGCGTTAGTCACACAAGCAATGTCAAAACAGAATAGAGAGGTAAAGAGGTACATCGCACTTTCAGAGGCAGCTGATACAATAGTAGAACCATATGAGGAGCTATGAAGTTCAGCAGGAGCGAAGACAGAGAAATTGTAATAGAAGAGCAGCTCTCAGTACGTAAGGAGACTCAGTGGACAGTAGGCAACGTGCTTCGCCGGCGAGTTATAAGTTCAATCTATCAGAGTGGTCGCTCTATCCAAAATCTGGTAGGGTCCATAAAAGATGCTGCAAGGGCTCTCAACACTGCAGACGTACACGAGATCCATTGCAGAATGAGATTTTCACTCTGCACGGAGTGTGCGCTGATATGAAACTTCCTGACAGGTTAAAACTGTGTGCCGGACCGAGACTCGAACTCGGGACCTTTGCCTTTCGCGGGCAAGTGCTCTACCAACTGAACTACCCAAGCACGACTCACGCTCCGTCCTCACAGCTTTACTTCTGCCAGTACCTTCGCAGGAGAGCTTCTGTAAAGTTTGGAAGGTAGGAGGCGACATATTGACAGAAGTAAAGCTGTGAGGACGGGGCGTGAGTCGTGCTTGGGTAGCTCAGTTGGTAGAGCACTTGCCCACAAAAGGCAAAGGTCCTGAGTTCGAGTCTCGGTCCGGCACACAATTTTAATCTGCCAGGAAGTTTGAGATCCATTGGGACTGCGGTTCCACCAGCACAAGGAAACCGACATTCCTCTTAGCACGTTCAAATTAGAACACGAACGTTTCTTCCACTGTGGCAGCACAATAGCTTGGCATTAGTGGAACACCCTCGCTGTTATGGGCACTCTGCAAAGTTCCATAAAGTCCGAGTTCTTGAGAGACAGGCACGGATGTGTACTCGTATAATAAGAAAGAGGTTCGAAATTTTGAAGCGACAATGTCCTGGCTCCCAGCGATCTTGGTGCCACTACCATCAGCTGTGTAATGCGTTGCCCGTCCTGACGCAATACCTTAGTAGGCGATATTTACAGCGACAGCATCACAACTTGGAAACTTTTGCACCCAACTGCCAACTATCTACAGTAGTCAGTACGCCGCCTTGTAGACCAGACACTTCTATTACACTGATCATAAGCATTGTTGGTACCGTTTAAAAACAAGAAATCTATTTCTGTTGATGGGTCTGAGTTTTTTTGTAATACTTTCCCTTCTATCGATCCAAATCCTTTGGAACAGTGCGCTTTGGATTTTCAGATGGCTTAATTTAAGTAATCTGCCGACAAAGCTGTAGAAAAACAATCATATTACGTACTAAGAATTCTTATACATAGTCTTGTGACGTACCTTTGTGCCGTCAGCGTCCCTCAGTCATTACCAGGCGTGACGTATTGTAATATCCGATGGCTTCCCACTACATCATTCCAGATGTAACATCACTGTGCCTCACCAAGACATTGGGAGTATGGGACATATCCCCATGTCACCACCATACGCGCCAACGATGGTCACCCAGGATAACGCAGAGTCGCTGTTCATCGCTGAAATCAACGCACCACCAGCCAGTAGCAGTCCACGCTTGCTGGTTACAGCACAACTCCAGACGCAACCATTTGCGTTGTGGTGTTAACGGAAGCATACACATATGACGTTAATCTCCTAGTGAGGCTTCTGCTTGTCTCCTAGCAATGATTCTGGATGACGTACAGTGTTACAGGGATTCTATTACTTGTTCTCGGATGACAGACGCAGATGTAAATGGGTAAGGATGTGCTCGACGTACAATTCAGCGATCATCACTTGTGGTGGTCAGACGCTGTCGACCAGAACTTGACGACGAGTATGCCCGACCTCGCGTTCCAATGTAGTTCAACAGTGACAACTGTCACATCTGAATGTCCTACTAATCTGGATGTCGCATGAGTCGACCAGCCAGCCAAGCAGAGACGCACAATGAGGTCCTTTTGAAACTCTGTTACGTGCTGTCACCTGCTGATGCCGCTGTGTCCCACCAGTAAGGCCAGTAAGGAGCATCTCTGCATCCTTCACACTGATCGCTCAACTTACGCTATTCATGCATATTATACAGGGTGTCCGGAGAAAAGGTCCCAATATTTATAGAGGATGTAGTATGCAACATTTGTATGGAGTGTAGCCATGTATAGAAGTGAAACTTGAACGATAAACAGTTTAGACAGGAAGAGAATACAAGCTTTTGAAATGTGATGGTACAGAAGGATGCTGAAGATTAGATGGATAGATCAAATAACCAATGAGGAGGTACTGATGTTATATTATTAAAAGACTACTTTTGATAATCTGCGATTTCTTCATCCTCTGCATCGCTGATACTAGTTCTACAGAAAAATGAATATGGTATTTTCTGTAGAAAATTTAATGTAGTTCAATTCTGTAGCGGGAAACATTTTCGCTAGAACCTGCTGTTTTGAAGCAATTCAAGAAACACATAAAAAGTGACATTTGAACCACTGCCAACCCCAACGCTCACATGGCACTCAATTCTACTACTGTACAAAAATTTGTGACTACACGAATTTATACCTCTAATTTTCCTTTCATGGCTGGATGAATATTCTGATGAGTTATTTCACTACTAAACTTTTCAGACTGTACAATAATGACAAACTTTGTGATTTTTCAAGAGGAATTAACAGACAAAAACTTTTAACAGTTAATTGTTGGATAGCAGGAACAAAATACATAATATTTTCTACTGTCACAAATGGGATGTTTTCCGAGACAGTGGGTAACATACTAGTTCTGTGATATTTCTTTTTAAATTTTTGCTGTTTTTGCCATAATCTTCTGCAGTTTCCTCATAAACCTCTTTGTCCTTAAGAAGTAGTCACGTTTGAGCACTTAGGTATTACTATGTTCATGTCAGAATGCTGGGTAAATAAGAAACTTTATGTTCATAATGGGCTTCTCTTAAATCTTTATGATGATCATTTCCACTGATGTTTAGATTTCACTGACTTAGTTTCACAGACTTCTCAGATACTATTTGCCTCTGAACCAAATCACAGGATGGGATAGGATAAAAAATAAAATTCAAATTGTGTAAGTTTTATTTTGCGCTTAACATCTTTAGTTACCAGTAGTCAAAATAGAATTTGTGACACTGTCATATACCATAGTAGTAAACAAGAGAGTTCTGGACCAAAGAGCATTTTTGAGCCAAAATTCCAGGATGCAAATAAAGAATTTTATTTTGCAATTTCCCTCAACTAAAAATTCTCAGTTGCATATGTTGGGAAAAGCAATTTCTCATACATCACTTACAAATTTTGAAATCTAACAAATATTATTCCTTATGAATTAGAACCAACAAAACTCATTATCCTAAGTTAAAAATCCAATTTTTCATTTTAAAAAATTTAAATCTAATTATTTTTTCTTTATAAATAAGTAGTATTACACTTAAAATCTCAAAGGTACATTTTAACCAACAATATCTTAATAAAAAATGAAAATCAAATTTTATTCCACATAAATAGAACGATAACAAATGCGGAAAACAAAGTGTAACTACATAAGAAATTAGAAAATCATAGTAAATGGAAGTGTAGAATGAGTTATAAAGATTTAGAAACTTATTCTAAAGAAAATGGTTATTCAAATATAACTAAACCAGATCCAGTGAAATTTATTGGCTTTTTAATAGGAAATAAATGATTAAAGAAATAAAAAAGGCGGAACTAAAATATGAAACTTTAAAAGAACTTGATCTGTTGCTAAAACAGAAAATTTGAAGAAATATTCCAAACCAAATAAACAGAAATTAACCGATTTTATTGTAAATCATGTTGACAGTATTAATGAACATAATAACAATAATGAGTTGAATAAAAAGTATTTACAAGATCTACAACAAATAAGTAAAAAAAATATTCTATGCTTAGTAAAAGTCAATTAACTGAACTCATCAAAATATCTTAATGTAAAATTAACAGTGATAACGATATGAGTAAAAAAGCCTTAAGTGATCTTCCTGAAATATTTAAAACGAAAAAATTAAGAAATTATTCTAGACTTAACAAAACAGCAATTAATGTATCTTATCAATATATTTGTAAACAAAATTAATAATGAGAAAAATATTAATAATAACGATACTGAGAATTATTCCGAAATCTTCTAGTACATAAATATCAAGAAGTTACATAAAAAATTAACATAAAAGTTCCACTGGTTCAATTCTGTAGATGTTTTTTAAACCAACTAAACGAATTTGTAGAAAAGTTTCTGCTTTAAAAGCAAGAATAATAACTTTGAAACTAACAATAGTGAAAATATTGTTTAACCACAAGAACTTTAAAATCAAATCAAATGAGAGATAATTACCAAATTAAAAAATATGTTAATGTGAAGAAGAGCAGTTAAAGTTAATATGACATTTTCTTGTAAAATTTTAACAGACAAGAGGAAATACAAGAATTTAAATGTAAAACAACGATTCAAGTTTTATTAAAAACATCTTATATTTATTTCGTACTGATTGTATAGAAAAAATGACTCTCAGCACTAGAGAACTTAACATCCGATGTCATCAGTCCCCTAGAACTTGGAACTAATTAAACCTAACTCACCTAAGGAAATGACACAAATCCATGCCCAAGGCAGGATTCGAACCTGCAACCATTGTGGCCATGCAGTTCCAGACTGTAGTGCCTAGAACCACTTGGCCTCTGCGGCCGGCGATAGCTTAAAAGTAAATGCTAATAAATACAATGCCATTTTTGATTCTTCACATATGGACTTAACAAAAAAATTTAAAAACCTGTAGCTAATGTAAAATACCCAGAACAAAAATACCTTCCTTATTCAATAAAATCACCTTACAGCTGCAGCACAAAAAATTGTTGAAATATTAAAAGAAGAATCAACAGAAATTACTAGAATATCTGATCCAGCAAATGATAATGTAGAAAGGGTTAATAATTATTAAAACATTGGATTACAATAGGATGTTTACCTGTTTAGTTAACAGGTATTCCAATATTTCAAAAGAAATGCAATATTTGAATTAATGTTTATTTATATGAAAATAATTAAGAAGACAAAACAATTATTGTATCTACTCTGTACAACACACAAAATACACAAGAAAAATATATTCATCTTCCTTTAATCCAATATTAAAATAATTTTATAGTTATCAAATAAAAAATCTTACTAGATTAATTAGTTCACAAACAGTCGATCAACTTGGGAAGAATCATCATTGTTATAGATAATTAAAATATTTGTATTTAAAACAAAAATTTGACATTCATGTTAACAATTGTAAAGAACATTATGAACTAAAACTAAATATGCCTATTAAAGTTAAAAATTGAATTTACAAATTACGATAATTCATTACAAGTTCGTTTTGTAATTTATGGTGATTATGAGTATTATTAAGATATATTGAAACTTCTAATTCAAATCCCAAATAACCTTATATTAACAAATATCAAAAACATTTACTAATTTCATTCAGTCAATAAGTCAAATATTGTAATGGAAATTAAAAAAATCTGGTTGCATATAAAGGTAAAGATGCAGCAAAAAGCTGTAGAAATATTAAAAGATGACTCAAGAGAAATTGCTAGAAAATATGAACAAAATGTTCAAATAGAAAAGACTATAGAAGATGAAAGTAATTATAGGAATTTAGAAGGTTTCCAGATTTGGGACAAAAATTTAACTGCAGTGAAAAGAAGGTAAGAGATTATTGTCATAGAGCAAGAACAATTCATGCAGTTGAATATGAAAATAGTACTCTTAATTATAAAAATCCTATTTTTATTCCAGTACATAATTACAATTTAACAAATTATAAGGTTCATTTGATGATTAATGAATTAACAATTGATGCTATAGACACTGATGCAATTCTAAGTGAAGAACAAAAATATTTTTCTTTTAATAAACATGTTGAAGACGGATTATCCTTAAGGTTTTTACATACATTTACATTTATGGGATCAAGTATTGTTAATTATCTTCTAATCTTACAAAAGAACAACTTAGAGAAACAGCAAAGAACTTATAAGGTGAACAATTAGATTTAATAATGATGAATTGAGTTTATCGTTAAAATATCTGCATTCTGAAGAAGAATTCCAAGAAATGAAGATACCTAAAAAAGAATATTTTTATTAAAAACTTAATTAAGATATTATTTCTGATGATTATAAAAGAGCAAAAACAGTTTTCAAGGATTCATACTAAAAATTTACGAAATTATGCAATATACCGGATATTATAATTATAGCAAATATTTTGGAGAATATTCGAGATACAGGTATTAAATCTTATAAGCATTATTCATCTTGGTATTTTAGAGTCCTAGGATTATCTTGGGATTCTATGTCATAAATGAAAAAAATTGAATTAGGATTACTACATAATTATGATATGATTTTATTTGTCAATAAAGGAATTCGAGGTGGAAATTCTCAAATTCTAAGAGATATGCTAAATTAAATAATTAATATATGACGAACTTTGAGCCAAAAAGAAAACCAAATTGTAAGGCTTCCTTTAGATGCAGATAATTTATATCCTTTGGCAATGTCACAATATTTACCATTCACACTTTTCAGGTTGAACCAAAATGTTTTAATGCTGAAAAAATACTAAAATATCAAATGATTTCTCAACATCGTTTTATTTTAGAAGCTGTTTTAGGATATCCTTTAGTTCCCAAAGGAGGAAATGAATTATTAATAATGTTAAACAATAAAAAAATATGTTTCACATTATACAAATCTTAAACAACATTTAAAATGTCAATAAAAATTGAGGAAAATTTTTAGAATCATATCATTTGAAAAAACAGATTGATTGAAGAAATATATTGATTTTAATAGAGAAAGGCTAAAAAAGGCAACTAACGATTTCGAAAAAGTTTTGGACTCGATAGTGAGTAATTCAGTGTATGGAAAAGAATCGAAATTTTAGATTAAGACATAACATTAAAATAATAACAAATTCAAGAGAATAAACAATATATATTTCAAATTAAATTATGACATTATAATTTAAATTTTCAAATATTGGAGGAAGAATCAAATGAATAATATTAATGTTTAATGAACCAATTTATAATGGGATGAGTATTCTAGATATTTCGAAAATAAAAAGGTATCATTTGCACTACCATGTTATGAAACCCAAATAGGGTAAACATATTGATGTGTGTTACAGATTCTTTCATTTATGATATAAGATATAAAGATATGAAAACAATGCTAAGCAAATTTGTTATAAGTGATTATCCAATAGATGATATTAATCAACTTCCGCAAAGAAATAAGAGAGTCTTAGGAAAAATGAAACATGAAAATTGTGGAAACATGTAAGTTTATGATCAAAAATGTATGCTTATAAAGTTGGTGATAAAAAAATAGAGAATATAAACGTGTTAAGAAAACAGTTGTGAAAAACGAAATTAGTTTTGGTTATCATAAAAAACCGTTGAACTGACAAAATAAAACAATACAGAAAAATGAATTTGATTAGATCACTTAAACATTAGTCCATATAGTTGAATATAAGGAAATTTTTTTAAGTTCCCATGATGATAAATGTATTGTATTACAAAATTCAATTAATATATTACCACATTGTCATTATAACTTAAATCCAAATAAAATGAAAGATTATGAAAATGATTATCAGAATTACACAGTTATAAAGAAGAAAAAATAAAAAATAAAAATAAATATTAATAAACTTCTCAATATTCTCTCATGATATTGCCTGGTAAATAACATTTATAAACAAATTTCCCACAAAAATTTATTTCTTAAAATATTTTTTGATATCGCAATTTATGGTGTCCTAGTGACTAAAATCAACGAACAAGCTTTCGACAAAAACAAACAATCTTTAAAAAGTCTCTTTTGTTAGTTTTTTTTGATATTATAAAGTTTATTTCTCACTGTATGAATGATCAAAGCTATGAATATGTTAAGCAGAATTTGTAATTTCCAACTTGCATTTTTCCCCTAAATGTTTTAATATGCATATTATGAAGTAGTTATTTTTGTTTCATTATTTTCAAGCTTTACAATCTGGTTCTGAAAGCTAATTATTTAATGCTTTTTAATATCTTTATGAATGACTTTATCTTGATTGCACAATGGACTGATCACTTTATTTTTGCTTTCGATTCATTAGGAAAAAAATTATTGAACTTAAAAAATAAATATTAAAATTTTTTTTTAAATCAATGCAGTTGTTTATCGATCTACAAAATAGTAAACTTATTCATAATAGGAAAAATATTTCGATAATTGTTGATGAAAATTATAATCTTTGGCTTGCAGCAAACCTTTAGAATATAAATAATAGATGAAGCATTCCAACACTTTGATTATAGAGATACTATACATTAGAAATGTTAAAAAACTCCAGTTTGGAGATAATGAGAGGAAATGAAAAATCAAGTATTGTTATCCATGTAAGTTGTCTTTACTTTTTATATTGAAGTCTAAAAAGAAGATGCAAAACAATTACGAAAATGGTTTTCTCATTATCATCAATTCGAAAACATGGAGAATATGTGACTGAAAATTAAATATATTGTCGCCAAATGTAGTTCCTCAATTAATGATCAAAATTTAAGCCCAACTTTGTTATTTTATGATTACACGATTTTAATTATAAATATTATGTTATTCGAACACAATTTAATAATGTACGAAATCTAATTCATACAATCTAAAATAGAATTGTAATATGTGAAGAAATTTTAGGAATTTATTATGTATGAAATTCCATAATTTATATCAAATAATGAAAGAAACCTTATTAAATGTTAGTTCCAGAAATTATTTCACTACTTTGGTTGAATATTCACCAGAACAACTGCATGAAGATATAAGTAAACTGTGAAACACTTCTTAGAATATATAAAATAGATTTCCAGGTACTTTCTCATATTCAAATTTTAAATAACATTCATTAGTATTTCTATAGCTATCTAATGCACAAAATTTATAAAAACGATCAAATTAAATTTACTCATAATTAAATTTATTTACTGATTATGATACTAAATCGCTTTTCTTACCATAATTCGTACATCAAACCAAAATTTATCTTCTTTAATAAAGCAATAAGAATAATGAATATGGTATTCAATACCAGAGATGTTTCCATTTTGAATAACAAACTTCATTAGCTTATAATTTTTTTAACTTTTTAAAACATTACATTATTTTTATTTACCCAACTATTGTTGAATTATCGAAACCCATCCATTTAACATAACATCATTGTCTTTCTTATTTGAAATTTTTCAACAAAGGAAACTACTGGAAAATTCATTTTCAATACTTCTTGTCCATAAAATATTATTTTTACTTGACATCAATTAAAATCGTGGAATTAGTATGTGATTAGATTTGAATAATAACATCTTCAATTTGAAAATTTTCTGTTGATCAATTTGAGGTATATCTTTAATTCAAAAAGATCGCTTTTCAAACTTTATCTCCAACTTTTTATATAGATTCAACAACTAACGAATTTCTTGCATAAACAGTTTTCAGTAAGATCACTTCATTTTCTTTGTACACGCCCTTTGGCAGCTTTTTTATCATTGAATGTTTTCTGTTGTTATATTCATCAATAAATTAGAAACCTAAGTCAAACCTTTCATAATTTTCTTGAAGAGTAAATTTTTTTCTGTAATTTTTCTTCCAATTTTCTATTAAATTCAAAATCGTTAAGGCTTTCGTGGCCACTTGTTGACAAACTGCCTGTTGGCTTCTGTCTCAGGTTCTTCGGCCGACGTTCATCTAATGATTTTTCTGATGTTTCGCTAGCACGAGTGGCTGGCATTGTCAAAGCTTTACCCTCCATTGCGGGTGGTGTACTGGAGCCAAGCTCGCGGCTGCAGACTATATGTACCTGGCGCGCCAACGTCCAAGGGCTTTTCAAAGGTCATTTCCGGTGCGGTGCTCCTCTTGCTACCTGCGACGGTTGTTTGGTGCAGTACGGGAAGCCAGGATCCGCTTACCTTAAGGCTTTTCTCTTTCTTGGTCAAACTGTTCGCGTGTTTTTGTATTTCTACAGCTTCTCTGAACAAGCATGCGTGATAGTGCTTCTCTACATCGGAACTTCCGTGTCGGCGAATTTTATTACGTGGTCGGTCTCATTCAGTGCGTGCTCTGCCACGGCCGATTTCTCCACCTGCCCCAACCTGCAATGTCGCTTATGCTCTTTGATCCTGGTGTTAATTGATCATCCAGTCATTCCGACATAAACTTTTCCTCATGTGCATGGTATGCGGTATATTCCCGACATTGCAAGTGGGTCTCTTTTCTCCTTCGCCGATCTAAGACACTCTTTGATCTTCCTTGTCGGTTTGAAAATAGTCTTAACGCCATGTTTACGCAATATACGGCCGATTCTGTCCGTCACTCTGGGAATGTATGGTAGAAAGGCCGTACCTGACATTTCTTTTTCTGGTTCCTTACTTCGCCGAGTGTTTGGCTCTGTTACACTTCTAATATAATTTGTGGAGTAGCCATTGCTCTTCAGAACAGTTTCCAGGTGTAGCATTTCTCGTTTGAGGTGTTGTGGCTCACATATTCGTCCTGCTCTCGTTACGGGCGTACTAATCATGCCTCTTTTCTGGCTCAGGTGGTGGTTTGACAGTTTGTGCAGGTATCCGTCTGTGTGTGTCGGTTTTGGATACACGTTGTGTCTGAGGTTTTCGCCGTCCCTTGTGACCAGCACATCTAGAAATGGCAGTTTCTTGTCCTTTTCTACTTCCATGGTAAATGTTATATTGCCATGGAGGCTGTTCAAGTGTCTTAGGAAGTCACCGAGCTGTTCTTCACCATGGCACCACACCACGAAAGTATCATCGACATACCTGTTCCACACCTTAGGTTTGCAAGTCGCCGAGTCCAGTGCCTGTGCTTCGAATTGTTCCATGAAGAAGTCGGCCACCACTAGGCTGAGAGGACTACCCATGGCGACGCCTTCCAGCTGTTTGTAGAAATCGCCATTCCACGTGAAATAGCTCGTTGTGAGAGATGCATGGAAGAACTTTTTGATGTCTTGCAGGGAAATGGAACCGATGTGCTCCAGATAGTCGTCACTGAGTGGCACTTTCGTAAATAACGAAACAAAATGAAAGCTGACCAGGATGTCGTTTGATGCAAGTTCCAGTTTCTTCAGCTTCTCAATGAAATGTCCTGAGCCCTTAATGTATGTGTTGGTCTTTCCCACGTGTGGCTGGAGCAGAGAGGCCAAGTGTTTTGCCAGTTGATACGTTGGTGAGCCAGGAGCGCTAACGATCGGTCTCAGTGGAACTTCTTTTGTTATAATTTCACTGAGAGTTGAATAATGATTAAAATTAAGTTTCTTTCATTAAGTCTTGGAATTCAATATTATAAATTTGTTTACCTTTATTTGTTTGCAAATTTTGTGGTTTCTGTGAATGAAATATTAATTCAAAAGAACCAATTTTCTTTAAATTTTTTAACATAGCCTGAAATTGCCCAAGGAGTTTTGGGAAAAATATTTATAACAATTACTAAAAAATTTAAATTCTCTTTCTTTAAAATTCATTACAATTTTCCAGAATCCTCATCAACTAAATCAGTTGCTATAAATCATTTATTGTAGATCAAATCACATTTCCTCATTTACAGTTTTTATAACTAGTTTATCTAATTCATTAATAATTTGTTCAAGAATATTTGGACCTTTACCTATAAAATTTATTTAACGAATTTACTCTTTTAGTTTTACAAATTTAAAAAAATTATATTATTCATTTTCCATTTTTAGTTGTTAATATATAAGGATGAATTATTTCAGCAAACTTAATGCAATTTAAACAGTAAATGTACCTACCGTTCTTAATTTATATAAGGTAAAAAATATAAAAATTATTTCTGAAACTAGCATTATCTTTACATCAGCTGGAACAATTTTTAATAGAATCTTTTAATCTTGCAGGTACAAAATTTGATTTGTGACTATTTTCAATTCATGAATTTCTGTTGTTAGTTTATAAACACTCACCAAATTATCAAAATCATTAAATGTTAAAATTCCTTTTATGTTTACAGCACTAACAACAATTGTATTAAGAAAATACATTTTCATTGAAATAGTGCATTTTTTGTTCACCACAAGTCATAAAAGTAAATTCAGTAATTTGATAATGATATAATTTGTCTTTAAGATTATTTAAATCGCTCAGGTATGGAGTTAAATCTGTTTTTGAGAAATAATCTGACAAAGTTTTTCCATATGTTTCTTGGAATAATAGTTTTAAACCATACTTAACACATTCACATATTGTTATTTAGGTTCTAAAGGTCTAGTTCCCAAATAACTTTTACTAACTACATCAAGTGGATCATTAATATTAAAGACCTATTTTTAAAATCAATTAATTATTTAGCAACTTTAAAAATGTAATTTAATTCTTGGTTGGGTTGGGTTGTTTTGAGGGAAGAGACCAAACTGCGAGGTAATCGGTCTCATCGTTTTAGGGAAGGACGGGGAAGGAAGTCGGCCGTGCCCTTTCAAAGGAACCATCCCGACATTTGCCTGGAGCGATTTAGGGAAATCACGGAAAACCTAAATCAGGATGGCCGGACGCGGGATTGAACCGTTGTCCTCCCGAGTGCGAGTCCAGTGTGCTAACCACTGCGCCACCTTGCTCGGTTAATTCTTGGTGAAACATTGGTTATTTTTGAGTCTACTGATGATTGAAAAGAAGTCATTATTAATTTTTAGATCTAATGATTGAAAATCTTTGTTTTCCTAAATCGTTATCGGATTTATTTCAGAAAATGTTCAGTTATTAAATAGAACTATCATTCAACTTATAATTCTTGTGTCATAATCTTAAAACAATTAAACACAAAAATACGCAAATTGTTTTGTATTCTTTCGATGTTGTAGTACAGATTACTTGTCCCAAACACTTAACTAGCTATTTAATATTTTATCCATATGAGTCAAAAACAAATTTTATATCTTAATTTTTGTAGTAACAAATCCAGTGAGCTCCAATTTGATTATAAGAATCTAAATTAACTATTTTGTTCAATAGATAATTCAATAATCACAAAAACACCAGGAAAATGATTAATTTTTTATTGTTTAACTAATTCTTCGGTATCAAAATTAGATGAAGGATTCTTAAATTTCGTAATTATTTCATTGCTGTTTCTTTTACTACTTTTACTTTCTTTTCCATTTCCAAATTATACCTTCTTCGTTCTTCTAGTTCCATATTACCTTTCTGCTTACTTATAACTGTATTTGAAATTGCTGCAGTTCTAACAGTGGGTCAACCAATTGTTGCTGAAACGATATATAGCTAATAACTATGGGGAAAATAAATCTTTGTGTTTAGTTTCTATTTTGTTAGTTAAATATTCAACCATATTTTCCACAACAGGAATAATTTATGAATCAAATATATTTTCACCTGTTTTCTTTCTCCTTCTTTCCTTTTTGAACATTAATATTTATTTGTTCATTACGGAGTTAAAGTTCGATTCATTTTCGTTCAGTTTTACCAGTGGGTGGCAAAGTATACTCGATTGAAAAATTATTCATTTACATAGATTAAAAAATAAAAGAACTTTTATAACCCCATAATATTTATCAAGCCACAGGCTTAAGTGTGCTAAAGCAGGCACAACATTTAAACCCACTCCCAATTTTTGTTTTCCATACATAATTCCTGTAACTGTAGCTACAGCAATTTTTCTCCTACTGATGCATCACTTGCATACATTCTTTCTTTCGCAGTTAATTTCGCAGTTTTTCATTGGTTACATGTCTTTTTCCTAATTCTTAGGATCTACATAAGAAATAACATGTTCTTTACATAATTTACCTAATGGATTAATTTGTTGATCTCCTCTAGCTCATCTTTCTTCTAATTTGGTTGGCAGGACACAAAATCGATAGCTGGGGTGATGCATCTCAAATGGTAATTTATTAATCGAAGTGTATACTGATCTTTTAACATGTTTTCACTTTTCCATAATATATGTCGTAAATTACTGAAATATCTAATCAAATATGGAATTGCTTTTAGATCATTAATAAGAAAATCACTAAATTTATTAGTTATTTCAACTTACTCATTATCATAATTATTTTTTCCTGTTAATTCTCCACCCTGAATTACTGTTTATCTATCAATCAAATGTTTAACATCATTCATCCAAAATATACACTTGGTTTTTCTGAATATTTCTTTTACTAAGCCTTCACCAACAGTTTCAAATGAATCGCCAAGATATATTTCTGAAAAACTAGGAAAATATTGCTTAAGCATTGACTTCATCGAATTATTATAATTATTTCAACTACTTGATTTTATTTTATTTGATTTGCTTTCAATATATTGAGTCCAATAAAATCCTAGCATTACTTTTAATTTCAAGTGAGTTAAATTCTGTTAATAAATCCCCTACAGTTACTTGTTTTCCAGTTACAAGTTTCATTAATTCTCTGTTCCTTCTATTCTTTTTCACCAATTTTTAATTTATCTCCATTGAATTCTACTTTTAATTTTACGACATATTTAAACTGTGCATCAGTCGTAAATCTAAAAACATTATCTTCATTATGACAACTTGTAACATTCTTACACTTATATTTTTTTAGTATCGTTTTTATTTTTCTTCCTTTTTCTTTTACTTTAATAAATTAATTATTTCTGGTTCACATAATGTATCCCTTTAGTAATGGGTAATTATTGGGATATTATTAAATTCTTCTAAGTATTGTTGATTATAAGGAGCCATTGGTTTTCGAAATTCTCTATTCACTTCAGTTACTTTTAGAACTCTTTCACCTAATCCTTCAATTCCTTGGTTAACTTCATGTACTGTATCGATAAATGATTGATCTTTTATTTTAAATTTTCTATATTATGTTCTTGGTGCTTTCATCCATTTCTTAAAGTCTTCTTTTTTTAATCGTTTGGCTTTTTTAACAATTTCTGGATCATATTTTGTAAATATATATTAGGAATCAAAATTTGATAACAATTTTATATTCAACATTTAACATTTATGTTTACTGTTTATGTTTTATGTTTATGTTTTATATTTAGTATGTACATTCAACATAAGTGTTTAACAGTGATGGTTGGCATTTATGTTTAGTGCTTACAATCAATGTTTATATTCTATGCCTAGAAACTTCTTAATCTTTTTTCTATTTTACCTGCACTAAGTTTTCTTGTAGTATCTATCATAATAAAACCATTTATATTTGCTGGCCACTTTGGCCAAGAGGTTCTAGGTGCTCCAATCCGGATGCACCCTGCTGCTTTGGTCACAGGTTCGAATCCTGCCTTGGGCGTACATATGTGTAATGTTCTTAGGTTATCTAGGTTTAAGGTTTACTACATATTCCTTAAGAATCATCAAACATAAAATTTCCACTAACAAATTCATGATAAATATAATTTATGTTCGTATAATCTTGTCTAAAAATATTTAATAACTTAAAATTATCTCTGATTAAATGTTTTGGAATTTTTGAATGTGTTTGATCAAATGAAAGTAATTCGTTTATATCTTCCTCTAGTATGAGATTCTGTAAAGATACCTTGATTTCCAAGAATGTAATCATCAAAAACTACAACTAAATTATCTTCACATTCATTTAATGGAATAATTTCATCATTATTTTCAATAAAGCTTACAGTTTTTTCATTAATTTTATCTTCAACCTTTCTTACACATATTTATAGATTTTTTACATTTTGGTTGAAATAAACTTTTTGAATAAACATAGCAATCATTTTTTTCCAATGTAACTCTCGTGGTATTTACCAATCATAAATGTTGATTTTCTGTCCTATAATTGCATATCATATAAAATTTGGTAAAGGTTTACCATGTTCACCTTTTAATTTCTTTTCTGCAGTTCTTGTCTATGATTCCCAATCTGTCATTTATTTACATAATTTTTACTATTATAAATCAGTTGATTATTTGTCATTCCTTAATTTTTTTCTATATAAATAAAAATCTATTAACTCAATTTAACAGTTATAGTAATGGTTGTTCTGAAGTATTCACTAAATTATCAGAAATTAGAAACCAAGTCTTACGTTATTTCAAAAGCTGGAATTTTACCAACTAAAGCTGGAGATAAGGTTTTATAACTTTTAGAAGATAAATGCAAAATTACTCTTCCACATCAACATACTAAAATATTTACAAATGATGATGGTAAATTAGATAAAATTGTAGGATTACAATTTATGTATCATGATGAAAAACAAATAAAGATCGTCCAATTAATGTTACTGAATTTGAATGAATTTTTAAAAAGTTGTGTTTTTCTTTTAATTAAACTAAAATTTTCTTAACTGTAATTTTCTAAGTTCTTATATAGTTCTACTTTGTTTGCCCTATTTGTTTTCGATTTATTTAAGTAGATTTTAGTTTTTTTTTATAGGGGCAAATGGGGTTTTTTGGTTGGGGGAAACTGTGAAATTAGATTCTTGGTATGCATCCCAGAATTTTTACTTGAAAATGCCCTTTTGCCTAGAACCCTTATACATATTCTATTTGACATACGTTTTCAGAAGATTAAATTTAAACAGATGATTGCTTATACAGGATGAGTCTGGAGGAAAGCTACATGCTAGCATTAGTGATTCTGAGCAAAGAATTTAATGTGAACATACACCCTGTTGCAAATGGATTCCAAAGTAGAGCACAATGAATGAATATTGGTATTTACTATATTCATTTATTATTTTCGTTTTTTACAATGTACCAGGGGAAGTCAAGACAACCAAACTGCTGTGCTGAGCTCTAAACCGCTGCCCTTATTGATGGTGGTTTCAGATATTTTTATTTGTATAGCTTCTTTTATAGCGCTGTTCCAAAATCCCTTCGTCTTCATAATGACAGATGTTTCGTCGAACAGAATTCGGTGTCGATTTTACAAAGCGTGTTCTGTTAGTGCTGATTTTTCAGGATACTAAAGGTGTAAGCACCTCTCGTTTGGGATGACACCACAATGCTTACTCCTTGGCCGACAAAGTATCAGCCACACTGATATTGTATCTTGTACAATCCACGCTTTCTAAGCCCTAGACCAACCTTTACAGGCTTCATGAGCGGTCGTATTTTTTTTCTGGGGGCCTGAACACTCATGCAATGTTGTGTCCCTTTAGGAGCCGTCTAATCCTTTCCGAGATTGTGCCAAAGTGAGACGAATATGCACGTTCTCTTCTTCGATGATATTGTTTCAGTGTGTCTCACCAGAAATAGCCAGTGATTGCTAGCGGTGATTGTAGCCATTTCCTCGGAAAACTTTCCGGCGGTGGCTTAGTTCTAGTGGCAGATTTTCAGCGATTGAAACGATTTCAGCGTGATGGGCAAAGGTTTTCAGAACGCCACATTTTTGTGGCGGATAGTGGTGGCAGAGAGCGTGAAGATACTGATCCGTGCTTCTATGTTTCCTATGGACATTGTGGCTGAGGTGCCCGTCTGTTTTCCGGCAGACGTCAAGAAAGGGCAATCCTCCATCTATCTCTGCTTTGCCGTAAATCTAATGTGAGGATAGATGCGGTTCAGGCGTTCCGAAAATCCTCCCAATTTTTCACGTTTCTGGTGCAAGATGGTTCAAATCGCTCTGAGCACTATGGGACTTAACATCTGAGGTCATCAGTTCCCTAGAACTTAGAACTACTTAAACCTAAGTAACCTAAGGACATCACACACATCCATGACCGAGGCAGGATTCGAACCTGCGACTGTAGCGGTCGCGCCGCTCCAGACTGAAGCGCCTAGAACCGCTCGGTCACACCGGCCGGCTATGGTAAAAGATTATGAATGTGTCTCCGACACAATGATAAAAGCAACTAGGCTTATCTGGAGCCGCGTCGAAAGCGAAGTCTTCAATTTTCTAAACATGTAGGCTATGGATGGTGCTAACGGACTTCCCACGACCACGCCATCCAACTGATTGAAATGTTTGCCGCCATACAGGAAATACGACTATGTCAACGGCGACTTAAGGAAGCCCACAAGTATACCATCCAATTACTGGTAGGAGATATCTGTACAGTCCTTATCGGGAACATGCGTAAGTAGGGAGGCAACATGAAAGCCGACCATCACATCACTTTGCTCAAAAGGCAGATGTTTATTTTGGTTGGTTAAATCATTGGTGTTCTTGAAACGATGCACACAGGGACCGCATGCTGTGTAAGGAGGCTGGCCAGCTCTTTTCCTAGTGTATAAAACTAAGCCACCTCCGAAAAGTCTTCCAAGAAAATGGCTGCAGTCACCCCTAAGTATAGCAGACTATTTCTTGTAAGATGTACAGGAAAAACACCACCGATAAAGGGAGCAAGAAACTTGTGTTTTTGCGTTTCTGTGGCAAAGTGCCTGCAATAAATAGCCACCTCCTGAAGAGACACAACTTTTGATGATTGTTCATGCCGCCAGCCAAAACATGACGGCTCTTGACACATGTGAGGGACCATCTAAGGCAGGGCTTCACAACATAAGTGCTCGCGGAGCAAGCTGTGAGCAGCAAGGTGCGAGCACAGAGCAGCGCGAGCACGCTACCCCCACTACCGGACCAGAGCGGAGAGTGGGGAGAGTCACGTGAGGCACACAACAGCTGCCGCCAGTCAATGTAAATCCACGGCCACCTGCAGGGATATCACTCACGAATTATTACTGCAAGAACTGAAACAAATAAAGGAGAATGTACACGTGCCACGTAATTCTATTAGCTTAGTGTATGCCTCTACATTCGTATTAATTTGTTAACTGTTACACAATAATAGGTGCCACTGAAGTGTGGGATTCTCGGCTATCTTGTACTTTTTGCCCTTTACAATTGCGTCTATATTCGGAGTAATTGTTCTTGTGCATTGTAGGCGCAGCGTGCAGTTTAAATTTCGATCAGACAATGCGTTTCTCAGGCGCGTCTTGTTACATTTCATTGCAGAAAACAATTGTTTACAAACGTACGTGGAGCCGAACATTGATATTATTGTAGCTGCCAGTTTGTGCAAACGAGGAAATCTATCCTGAGGGAAGTGTCTGTAGAATTCCAAAATGTTGTTCTTGTTCTGTAATTTGTCTCTGTATTCTCTGTCACACTGCAGGTCAATAATTTCTAGTTGCAGCTCAGGACGAATCCCTTCAATATTCGCTGAATATGGAGAGGAGAACAGATCAAAATCACTGTCTAGTGCTGTCAGATCTTGAAAGCGTTGATCAAATTCCTCCTTAAGGGCAACTAAACTATGTGAATAACGTTCACAGTCTTTGTGAACATTTTGCATGGATGATAATTTAGGAAAATTAGCTAGATTTCCTGTTTCCAGCTGACTCACCCAAAGAGTCAATTTCATTTTAAAAGCGCGTATTCGATATATGAAATGAGTAATTAGCAGATCTTTACCTTGTAGTGAAGTGTTCAAACCATTCAGATGACTAGTTAAATCTGCCAAGAACGCGAGATCACATTTCCATGAAGGCTCTTTCAATTCAGGAACACACATGTTATTTATTTCCATGAACATATTTATCTCATCTAATAGGCAAAAATTCGATTTAATAATTCGCCACGACTAAGCCAGCGGACCTCGCTGTAATAAGGCAGGCTACCATACTGGCTTTCTACAACCTCAAGAAAGCTTTTAAATTGCCTGTGTTGTAGCCCATGCTTCCTTATATAATTGGTTGTACGAACAACAACACTCATCACATTTTTTAGAGTGATACTCTTTGCACATAAGTTTTCCTGGTGGATCACACAGTGAACGCCCCTTATTTCATTCGGCACGGTCAGTTTTTGCATTTTCTCCTTCAACAGCGCGTTCCCTTCATCGCTGGTGAAACACTGAAACTAAAGAATTCCACGACGATCCTGTATTTTCAACACTTTCTTCAACACTAGTTAAAATATCACCTCTGGTTGTAGTGTTCTTCATGGCTACTACATCGAGGAGCTCCTCCCTCACCTCTAATAAATATGGTAATCTGCACTGTTCCAGTGATATCAACACTTTCGTCCAGAGCTAGAGAATACGCCATAAAATCTTTACAGATATTTGCAAGCTGGCTCTGTACGTCGTCTGCCATGTCCTGTATGCGACGCATGATGGTCATGTTAGATAATGGCACAATCCGAAACTGTTCAACTTGAGATGGACACCAATGTTCCGCTGCATCTACCAAACATTCTTTTATTAAATCGCCATCAGTGAAGGGGCGCAGGGATTCTGCTAAAAGCAAAGCAATTTTGTAACTCACTCTGAGAGCTGCCTCAGATGATTTTTCTTCGTCGTCCAGATCTTCTTCGGATAGCTTCCTTTTAAGTTTAATAACTTCCTGTGCACGATCTGGTCCATCACATTTTCCACTTTCGTAGTCTTTCGCGTGGTACGACATATAATATCGCTGCAAAATTAAATTTCCTAAAAGAATTCAGCGTTTTGTGACATACTAAACATTTTGCAACACCATCTTTTTTCTGTAAACAGATACAATTCCTCCCAATGGGGGTTGAACTGCGAAAGCATGGTTGGGGTTACACAACGGCGACTTGACATGATTCTTAACCAGCGAAGTGACTGTTAGAGCTGTTCGTAGTACTTTTAACCTTACACAGTAGGCGCGAATTCAATAGGCACGCTGTGGTCCTATTCATACGTGCGCGCGCATTTCCCCCTCCCTCCCCTCCCTCCCTACAACGCCACCTTGCACCTCCTCGCGAGCACGTGCCTGAGCAGACGCGAGTACTCGCGCTCAAAACCGGCCAGTTGTTAAGCCCTGATCTAAGGCTAAGGAAGCCTGGAGTGTACAAGATACCATATCAGTGTGGCTGCTACTATGTTGGCCAAACAACGAGCACAGTGGATCAATGCTGGAAGGAGCACGAGAGGTGCTTACGCCTACATTATCCAGAAAAATCAGCCGTAGCAGAACACGCGTTGGAAAACCAACACCGAATTCTATATGATGAAACGTCTGCCATTATGAAGACGAAGGGATTTTGGAATAACGATATAAAAGGAACTATAGAAGTAAACATATCCTAAAACACCGTTAATAAGGACGGCGGTCTGTAGCTCAACATAGCCTGGGATTCTGAAGCGGGTCTGACGGACACAGGAGAAGAAAAGACATTACCGCGGAAGAAAGCACGAGTGACGTCATACCCAGCAGCGCGGTTATACAACGGCTAGGACGCAACTACATGGCAGGCATATACCGCTAGACAATGGTCGAGGAGAGTTCGGTCGAAAGTCATGAAGGACGCGGTTAGAAACCGGAGAAGATTATATTACCTCCAATTGGCCTACAAACACTTCCTAAGCTATAGCACGTGCATGTCGCGTGAGGTTTTTATTATTCTCGCGCTCTGATCTGGGGAAATGTAATGTAGTTTGATTTTGTACTGCGAGACGTTTTCGCTGGAGGGTGTAGTTTCCGAGCTATTCGAGAAACAACTACAAAAGTGATATTAAATGTGTTCTGCCTCGGAAACGATTCGGAATAGGCCGTATGTCCATATGAAGTTTTATGTTCAGAGTCAGTAATACTATTCCCCCTCAAAGCATGTACAGTACCTCCTGACTCACCCAGTATAAACTAATGATAGAGTGGAAATATTATTTAACGACACAAAATAATTTGTCAAAGCCTCACAATTAGGTGCAATAGTGAAGCTAAAACTACTTCCTATCGGGGACTCCTGATCTCGGTTTTCTGCAGTTTCTCGATTTGCGTCAGATGTGCAATTGTAAAGTCCTCGAAGTAACTCCGCGAACGGTTCTGTATATGGCAATGCAATTGAGTTAATGTTCGTCTCTAATTATCACAATGTCGAGACGGCGTGACGCATTCCCCAGAAACATGCCAGAAATAGCGTATAATTTATTAATTTCCTGATAGACGCCCTTCTTTAGCTTCAATTGTAAAATTTTGTAAGATTTTTCGGGACCAAGATAACATTTACGTCCGAAAATTACACATTTAGGAAAACGTATTTCCAAAATTTTTCTTTTCGTCTTATTACATGACCAACGTAAGAAATTATGCAGGATGTAACAAAAACCTATGGCACTAATTTCAGGACACATTCCTCGTATGTAGATGAAGAAATTATGTATTTGAAGATGGGTCTCTTCCCGCCGGAGGTTCGAGTCCTCCCTCAGGCATGGGTGTGTGTGTTGTTCTTATCACAAGTGAGTTAAATTAGTTTAAGTAGTGTGTAAGTCTAGGGACCGATGACCTACGCAGTTTGGTCCCTTAGGAATTCACACATATTTGAACATGGGTCTGGAAACGCTTTGTTTCCATGTTGTGACTCATTTTCTCCGACTCATTAATAATGGGAAACACACACGAACAGAACGCACAAACATACTACACGCAACTCGTCCCTACAGGAGATGTTCAATACGTCCCCCGTGAGCGTTGACACATGTATCAACTCCCCGTGACAGTGATTATTGATTGCACTGATGAATCGCTGGAGTAATGCATATGCTTTTGCAGCCTTCCATAATACGGGCACGGAGACTCTTAAAGTCTTGCACTGGGGTTCTATACAGAAGAGATTTCAAGTGCCCCCACAATTACAAGTCTGGTGGGTTTACGTCCGGAGAGCGTGGAGGACAGGCAATTGGTGCATCACTACTTATCCATCTTTCGCTGAATCTGTTATTTAGAAGCTGACGGCATTAACTCTAAAGCGAGGAGGCACTCCACTGTGCGTTAAGTACATATTTTGTCACCAAGCTAAAGCACATCTGCTAACAGATCAGGCAGAACATTCTCTACGAAATTGTAATAACTTTGTCCGTTGAATCTCGGTGGAAGAAAGTGAGACCCTACCAAAGAGTCGCCAACAATGCTGACCCAAACATTGACAGAAAATCTTTGTTGATGACTTCCTTCAATTGTTGCGTGAGGGTTAACGTCTGCCCATACCTGAAGATTGTGAAAATTTACAATTTGATCTCACTGAAACGACGCCTCATCTGTGGAAAACACAATTGCACTAAAATTAGAGTTGACATTTTGTTAAATAAACCATTCGTTGAAGAGTAACCTTGCAGGAAAATCAGCTGCTGATAGTGCCTGCACAAGCTGTAATGGGTATGGATACTGCTGGTCCTCGTGCAACACCCGCCAGACAGTCATGTGGTCAACATTTAGTGTTGCAGCTACAGATCTTTTACTGACACTAGGGTCGTCAACTGCATGAAGATTTGCCGCCTCTATTTGGGTGTCCTCATTCTTCTAGGCCTCCACCAGTCGCGTGTATCAGGCTTAAATGCCACATGTTACCTAAATCGACGCTCGTCCTGAAAAACTCTCCCCGTACAGACGTCGAGCGCGAGCGCAATTGCCGTCAGCTAGTCCACACATCAATGGGCATCTGCCATCTCTCCATTTGTGTACACTACCACTGAACGAGCCAAGTCTGTGATTACCTCTACGTAGTAATCCGTATGCTTGCGGTCGTACTGATCGCTGGGACAGGTGATGTTACCTGTAAACAAGCAATGACGTACGTCGTATGGCAACAGGGACTTGCCAAACAGAACACTGGTAGCGCACGTAACCAGACGTCACCAAGAGCGGATGTTTCCCATTATTCTAACGTTCCGTTCTTGTGTGTTTCCCATGATTAATGAGTTGGAGAAAATGAGTTGTAACATGGAAACAAATCATTTCCTGTCCACATTAATACAACGTAACTGCTTCGTCTACGTGAGAGGAATGTGTCCTGCAATTTGTGCCGTACATTTTTGTTACACCCTGTATATTGCAACCACTTAGTTGAATCAACAAATTTTGAAAGTCAGACCAATAAAAAAGTAAATTATATTTTTTTCATTTTCTTCTAACGAGTTACTACTAGAATGTACGGCGTTCCACAGTTCGTATCACAGGCTTATAGGGATTGTAGAGGGGACTCATTAGATAAAGTTTTGATAAGGAAGCCATAGTCGGAAATGTAAAGATTGCATATAAAATAAGTTTGAAGACCGAATCACTGTTTCATCCCCCTATCCACTGTTTGCAGACAAATAAAGAAGAAGGAGACGTCATCAGTCGCATTTGTAATGATGACATCACACATCGTTTTCGTTCGGCTACAAAAACAGTCACTAGAAAATGGCACGTTTGCAACCGGGAGAGCTGACTGTGGTGCTCTAAGGACGCGCAGCACTCTCGACTTTGAAGAGGACGTCCTCCGTCACGTTCAAGAGAATCAGCCGACGAGTAGTTACACGAAACATTGCACATGTCATGTGCTCCTGTAGAGCGCACAGGTGCGCGTGACGTGAAGTTGTAGATTTGAGTGTGATCCCATCTTCAAACTTATTTTCCATCCAAACGCCCCGTTTCCAGGCATGGGTTCATTATCAAAATTGTATCCACGAAGTCCCCTGTACAGCCTCTAGCATCCCGTAATAGAAATTGCTACACACCATGTATGCTTGTCTGTGCAGAAACGGAGGTACGTCGTTTCTGGTGTGTCATTTGTAAACATGCCTTTTGTGGTCGATACAACTCAAATACGTAGATGGAACTTAAATAGTGGCAACACTGTTGTGGAGACACCATGCAATGGAATCTACTATTGTCGCTGATAGCACACGTTGTTGACATACCGACCTTACCTCCGAGCGAATGGACTGACCCGTCTCGCGTCACCGGCGTGCGCACAATCGAGGGAAACACAGTCACTTTTGAGCGAGTGGTCTAACGTAACGGTGTCACAATGTTTTCGAAACAGGAAAAACGGAGTAGGATCAAGATTGAATGTGCCAGAAGTCGTACAGCACGACAGTGTCATCAAGGTCTTCAAGTGGCGTGCGGGGAATCGGCATTGCCCTGCAGAACAGTGGCATGTTGGGTAAGAGCGTTCAACGAAGGTCGGCAAACTGTGACAGATATGCATCGGGCAGGTCGTCCTAGCGTCTCTGAAGAAGAAGTGCATGCTGTTGCCGCGTTAGTGGACAGTGGTCGACGGCATACGATTCGCGAACTCTCCCACGAAACCGGATTAGCGCATAAGACTGTGCTTCGCATTCTGAAGGAACGCATGGGTATGCGAAAAATTGCATCACGATGGGCTCCGCATGACTTGATGGAAATGCAGGATGGATGCGTTACGACGCTGCTCAGACGCACTTGGAGCACTATGAGCGCGAAGGAGAGGCTTTCTTGCGCCGTATCGTAACACTGGATGAGACATGGGCCACATCGTACGAGCCAAAGCTGAAACGTCAATCCAACGAATGGCGTCATCATGGTTCGCCGCGAAAGTCGAAAGTGTGTCAGAGCCCCAGTATGGTGAAAGTTATGGTGATTCTCGTGTACGACTATGATAGTATTATCCTAACGCATTACGTTCCTCCACGGCAGACCGTCAATGCACAGTATTACTGTTCGTTTTTGGAGCATCACTTGCGACCAGCTTTGCGAGACAATCGGCGACACTTTCTGCGCAACCCACCCATCATTTTGCACGACAATGCGCGGGCGCATACAGCGCAGGCTGTGGCCGCACTGTTTGTTCGATGGGACTGGGAAGTACTGTTCCATCCACCATACTCCCCGGACTTAAGTCCTTGTGACTTTGATTTGATTCCGAAGATGAAGGAACCACTTCGTTGCATTCGCTTCAGAACTGTTCCGGAGATTCTTCAAGCAATAGACCGCTCGATTCGCACCATCAACAGAATAGGCTCTGCTAACGGTATACTACGCCTTCCTTATAGTTCCAACGAGTTCTACACATCGCTGGTGACTACTTTGAAGGACAGTAACAGGTGCAAACATGTAACTCTTTTGAATCGGTTGTGAATAAATAGTTGCCACTATGTAAGTTCCAATCCTCGTACATTGTTCTTGCCTTTTACCATCATCTCTTGTAACTAGTTACACAATACTCATTATCACAGCTCATTAAATCGATAACGTGAAGGCCAGTATCTCATATTCGTGCATTATGAGAGGTGTAGACGAAAAAGTGCATCACAGATCACCTAGAATAGAAAATTTTACAGCTTTGGACATTCACGCAAAAGGACATCCTTTGTCGAATACAATATAATGCAGTTCTCTATATACCTCAATTACTGTTATTCTAAAAGAGTCCACGCATGAACGATATAATATACCCTGCAATAAGTAGAGTAAACAGGAGAAATTAGTTTGGTTCGTAAAAGCTTGTCCGCACAGATTAATCACGAAGCTGACTTAATTTGTGCATTTCAGTGTTTAGCAGATTTCAGTAGGAAATGGATTTGAGGTTAAGCCGCTTATTACGGGCTTCAACACAGAAATCTCCGTCAGATGTGTATGTGCCCTGGAGCTTTCTGATACGTTCGCGGGATGTCAACATGCAAACAAAAGTTATGAACCGCGAAATAAGCGGATAAATGCGTCGGACAACCGAACGTGACAATGAGAACGAAGTTATCACAGGACAGCAAACGCACCCATCCAGATGAAAAAAATCTGTACCTGTGGATGCCGTTCGAGTGTGCAGTGGACTTACACCCGGAAGAACAGCGGTTCAAAACCCAATCAGGCCACATAGTTGTACTATTTCAGTGGCCTGCCTAAATCGATTAAAGCAAGTGCCGGCATGGGTGCTTTGAAAGGACCTGGCCGATTTCCCAACCTATTTTACTTCTATCCGAGTTTGTGTCTCGCCCATAATATCGTCGTTGACGTGACGTTAAACCCTGATCGTTTTGCATGTGTCGAGAAAAGTGTCATCAGTAAATTGATAATTGAAAACAGAAGACGATCGAAAAACAAAACAAAAAGCGTTGAAGACTTTAGATAGATAGCTAAGCAAGTAGAATAGAATAAGCCAACTCAGATCTCATTTTAATAACTATGTGGAGAGGTTGCACTTCTTTGTACATTTGGTAGATACTGTAATTTACAACAGATATTAAAGCGAATAATGAATTATAAAAACACTCCTGCACAGCATACGCAATGAATGACATGTCATGTTTCATCTTGTCTACAATGAAATTCGGAGTATACGAAGTGTTCCATGAGAAACGGCTAATACTCATGTATGTGATATAAGTGGGTAATTAATGTTAGAATGTCCGTGCAGACATACGCTCTATTACTAATGGTTAGCAAACCAAACACGTTTTATGCACCGTAATTTTTCAACTTAGCCAGCCTTTTCGTAAACTTCTCACGTAAGCCGAGCCGTTCTAGGCTTTTCAGTCTGGAACCGCGCGACCGCTACGGTCGCAGGTTCGAATCCTGCCTCGGGCATGGATGTGTGTGATGTCCTTAGGTTAGTTATGTTTAAGTAGTTCTAAGTTCTAGGAGACTGATGACCTTATAAGTTAAGTCCCATAGTGCTCACAGCCATTTGAACCATTTCTCACCTAAACCCTTTGCTCCGAGTGTCTGTGCGATAAACATCTATGATGTCATGAAACTGCCAAGGTTCTTTGCCGCGTATATCTCTGCAGCTATTGTGACGCGTCACTGAACTCCCTGTTGATTATACACTGAAGCGAAAGAAAATGTGTCAATTTCTAAGGGACCTACCTGCTGAGGTCATCGGTTCTTTGACCTACACACTACTTAAACTAGCTTAAACTAATGTACGCTAAGAACAAAACACACACCCATGTCCGAGGGAGGACTCGAACCATCGGGTGGAGGAACCGCGCAATCCGTGACATGGCGCCTGAAACGGCGCGGAAATTCCGCGCGGCGCTGAAGCGAAAGAGAGTATAGGCGTGCGTACTCAAATACAGAGATATGTAAACACGTAGAATACTGTACTGCTGACGGCAACGCCAAAAAATGGTTCAAACATTCTCTACGAAATGGTAATAACTTTGTCCGTTGAATCTGGGTGGAAGAAAGTGAGACCCTACCAAAGAGTCGCCAACAATGCTGACCCAAACAATGACAGAAAATCTTTGTTGATAACTTCCTTCAACTGTTGCGTGAGGATTAACGTCTGCCCATACCTGAAGATTGTGAAAATTTACAATTTGATCTCACTGAAACGACGCCTCATCTGTGGAAAACACAATTGCACTAAAATTAGAGTTGACATTTTGTTAAATAAACCATTCGTTGAAGAGTAACCTTGCAGGAAAATCAGCTGCTGATAGTGCCTGCACAAGCTGTAATGGGTATGGATACTGCTGGTCCTCGTGCAACACCCGCCAGACAGTCATGTGGTCAACATTTAGTGTTGCAGCTACAGATCTTTTACTGACACTAGGGTCGTCAACTGCATGAAGAATTGCCGCCTCTATTTGGGTGTCCTCATCCTTCTAGGCCTCCACCAGTCGCGTGTATCAGGCTTAAATGCCACATGTTACCTAAATCGACGCTCGTCCTGAAAAACTCTCCCCGTACAGACGTCGAGCGCGAGCACAATTGCCGTCAGCTAGTCCACACATCAATGGGCATCTGCCATCTCTCCATTTGTGTACACTACCACTGAACGAGCCAAGTCTGTGATTACCTCTACGTAGTAATCCGTATGCTTGCGGTCGTACTGATCGCTGGGACAGGTGATGTTACCTGTAAACAAGCAATGACGTACGTCGTATGGCAACAGGGACTTGCCAAACAGAACACTGGTAGCGCACGTAACCAGACGTCACCAAGAGCGGATGTTTCCCATTATTCTAACGTTCCGTTCTTGTGTGTTTCCCATGATTAATGAGTTGGAGAAAATGAGTTGTAACATGGAAACAAATCATTTCCTGTCCACATTAATACAACGTAACTGCTTCGTCTACGTGAGAGGAATGTGTCCTGCAATTTGTGCCGTACATTTTTGTTACACCCTGTATATTGCAACCACTTAGTTGAATCAACAAATTTTGAAAGTCAGACCAATAAAAAAGTAAATTATATTTTTTTCATTTTCTTCTAACGAGTTACTACTAGAATGTACGGCGTTCCACAGTTCGTATCACAGGTTTATAGGGATTGTAGATGGGACTCATTAGATAAAGTTTTGATAAGGAAGCCATAGTCGGAAATGTAAAGATTGCATATAAAATAAGTTTGAAGACCGAATCACTGTTTCATCCCCCTCTCCACTGTTTGCAGACAAATTAAGAAGAAGGAGACGTCATCAGTCGCATTTGTAATGATGACATCACACATCGTTTTCGTTCGGCAACAAAAACAGTCACTAGAAAATGGCACGTTTGCAACCGGGAGAGCTGACTGTGGTGCTCTAAGGACGCGCAGCACTCTCGACTTTGAAGAGGACGTCCTTCGTCACGTCCAAGAGAATCAGCCGACGAGTAGTTACACGAAACATTGCACATGTCATGTGCTACTTTAGAGCACACAGGTGCGCGTGACGTGAAGTTGTAGATTTGAGTGTGATCCCATCTTCAAACTTATTTTCCATCCAAACGTCCCGTTTCCAGGCATGGGTTCATTATCAAAATTGTATCCACGAAGTCCCCTATACAGCCTCTAGCAACCCGTAATAGAAATTGCTACACACCATGTATGCTTGTCTGTGCAGAAACGGAGGTACGTCGTTTCTGATGTGTCATTTGTAAACAAGCCTTTTGTGGTCGATTCACCTCAAATACGTAGATGGAACTTAAATAGTGGCAACACTGCTGTGGAGACACCATGCAATGGAATCTACTATTGTCGCTGATAGCACACGTTGTTGACTTACCTACCTTACCTCCGAGCGAATGGACTGACCCGTCTCGCGTCACAGGCGTGCGCACAATCGAGGGAAACACAGTCACTTGTGAGCGAGTGGTCTAACGTAACGGTGTCACTATGTTTTCGAAACAGGAAAAACGGAGTAGGATCAAGATTGAATGTGCCAGAAGTCGTACAGCACGACAGTGTCATCAAGGTCTTCAAGTGGCGTGCGAGGAATCGGCATTGCCCTGCAGAACAGTGGCATGTTGGGTGAGAGCATTCAACGAAGGTCGGCAAACTGTGACAGATATGCATCGGGCAGGTCGTCCTAGCGTCTCTGAAGAAGAAGTGCATGCTGTTGCCGCGTTAGTGGACAGTGGTCGACGGCATACGATTCGCGAACTCTCCCACGAAACCGGATTAGCGCATAAGACTGTGCTTCGCATTCTGAAGGAACGCATGGGTATGCGAAAAATTGCATCACGATGGGCTCCGCATGACTTGATGGAAATGCAGGATGGATGCGTTACGACGCTGCTCAGACGCACTTGGAGCACTATGAGCGCGAAGGAGAGGCTTTCTTACGCCGTATCGTAACACTGGATGAGACATGGGCCACATCGTACGAGCCAAAGCTGAAACGTCAATCCAACGAATGGCGTCATCATGGTTCGCCGCGAAAGTCGAAAGTGTGTCAGAGCCCCAGTATGGCGAAAGTTATGGTGATTCTCGTGTACGACTATGATAGTATTATCCTAACGCATTACGTTCCTCCACGGCAGACCGTCAATGCACAGTATTACTGTTCGTTTTTGGAGCATCACTTGCGACCAGCTTTGCGAGAGAATCGGCGACACTTTCTGCACAACCCACCCATCATTTTGCACGACAATGCGCGGGCGCATACAGCGCAGGCTGCGGGCGCTCTGTTCGGTCGATGGGACTGGGAAGTACTGTACCATCCACCATACTCCCCGCACTTAAGTCCTTGTGACTTTGATTTGATTCCGAAGATGAAGGAACCACTTCGTTGCATTCGCTTCAGAACTGTTCCAGAGATTCTTCAAGCAATAGACCGCTCGATTCGCACCATCAACAGAATAGGCTCTGCTAACGGTATACTACGCCTTCCTTATAGTTCCAACGAGTTCTACACATCGCTGGTGACTACTTTGAAGGACAGTAACAGGTGCAAACATGTAACTCTTTTGAATCGGTTGTGAATAAATAGTTGCCACTATGTAAGTTCCAATCCTCGTATATTGTTCTTGCCTTTTACCATCATCTCTTGTAACTAGTTAGACAATACTCATTATCACAGCTCATTAAATCGATAACGTGAAGGCCAGTATCTCATATTCGTGCATTATGAGAGGTGTAGACGAAAAAGTGCATCACAGATCACCTAGAATAGAAAATTTTACAGCTTTGGACATTCATGCAAAAGGACATCCTTTGTCGAATACAATATAATGCAGTTCTCTATATACCTCAATTACTGTTATTCTAAAAGAGTCCACGCATGAACGATATAATATACCCTGCAATAAGTAGAGTAAACAGGAGAAATTAGTTTGGTTCGTAAAAGCTTGTCCGCACAGATTAATCATGAAGCTGACTTAATTTGTGGATTTCAGTGTTTAGCAGATTTCAGTAGAAAATGGATTTGAGGTTAAGCCGCTTATTACGGGCTTCAACACAGAAATCTCCGTCAGATGTGTATGTGCCCTGGAGCTTTCTGATACGTTCGCGGGATGTCAACATGCAAACAAAAGTTATGAACCGCGAAATAAGCGGATAAATGCGTCGGACAACCGAACGTGACAATGAGAACGAAGTTATCACAGGACAGCAAACGCACCCATCCAGATGAAAAAAATCTGTACCTGTGGATGCCGTTCGAGTGTGCAGTGGACTTACACCCGGAAGAACAGCGGTTCAAAACCCAATCAGGCCACATAGTTGTACTATTTCAGTGGCCTGCCTAAATCGATTAAAGCAAGTGCCGGCATGGGTGCTTTGAAAGGACCTGGCCGATTTCCCAACCTATTTTACTTCTATCCGAGTTTGTGTCTCGCCCATAATATCTTCGTTGATGTGACGTTAAACCCTGATCGTTTTACATGTGTCGAGAAAAGTGTCATCAGTAAATTGATAATTGAAAACAGAAGACGATCGAAAAACAAAACAAAAAAGCGTTGAAGACTTTAGATAGATAGCTAAGCAAGTAGAATAGAATAAGCCAACTCAGATCTCATTTTAATAACTATGTGGAGAGGTTGCACTTCTTTGTACATTTGGTAGATACTGTAATTTACAACAGATATTAAAGCGAATAATGAATTATAAAAACACTCCTGCACAGCATACGCAATGAATGACATGTCCTGTTTCATCTTTTCTGCAATGAAATTCGGAGTATACGAAGTGTTCCATGAGAAACGGCTAATACTCATGTATGTGATATAAGTGGTTATTTAATGTTAGAATGTCCGTGCAGACATACGCTCTATTACTAATGGTTAGCAAACCAAACACGTTTTATGCACCGTAATTTTTCATCTTAGCCAGCCTTTTCCTAAACTTCTCACGTAAGCCGAGTCGTTCTAGGCTTTTCAGTCTGGAACCGCGCGACCGCTACGGTCGCAGGTTCGAATCCTGCCTCGGGCATGGATGTGTGTGATGTCCTTAGGCTAGTTATGTTTAAGTAGTTCTAAGTTCTAGGAGACTGATGACCTCTGAAGTTAAGTCCCATAGTGCTCACAGCCATTTGAACCATTTCTCACCTAGACCCTATGCTCCGAGTGTCTATGCGATAAACATCTATGATGTCATGAAACTGCCAAGGTTCTTTGCTGCGTATATCTCTGCAGCTATTGTGACGCGTCACTGAACTCCCTGTTGATTATACACTGAAGCGAAAGAAAATGTGTCAATTTCTAAGGGACCTACCTGCTGAGGTCATCGGTTCTTTGACCTACACACTACTTAAACTAGCTTAAACTAATGTACGCTAAGAACAACACACACACCCATGTCCGAGGGAGGACTCGAACCTTCGGGTGGAGGAACCGCGCAATCCGTGACATGGCGCCTGAAACGGCGCTGCCATTCCGCGCGGCGCTGAAGCGAAAGAGAGTATAGGCGTGCGTACTCAAATACAGAGATATGTAAACACGTAGAATACTGTGCTGCTGACGGCAACGCCTAAAAAATGGTTCAAATGGCTCTGAGCACTATGGGACTTAACATCTATGGTCATCAGTCCCCTAGAACTTAGAACTACCGAAACCTAACCAACCTAAGGACATCACACAACACCCAGTCACAACGAGGCAGAGAAAATCCCTCACCCCGCCGGGAATCGAACCCGGGAACCCGGGCGTGGGAAGCGAGAACGCTACCGCACGACCACGAGCTGCGGACACAGGCAACGCCTATGTAAGACAAGAAGTGTCTGGGGCAGTTGTTAGATCGGTTACTTTTGCTACAATGGCATGTTGTCAAGATTCAAGTGAGTTTGAGCGTGGTGTTATAGTCGGCATACGAGCAATGGGACACAGCATCTCGTAGGTAGCGATGACGTGAGGATTTTCCTGTACGGCCAATTCACCAGTGTACAGTGAATATGAGGAACCAGGTAAAACAACAAATCTCTGTCATCGTTCAGAGTGACAGAAGTGCAACCTATCCACAAATTAAAGGAGATGGAGCCTTTGGGTGATATTCAGACGTTGGATCATCTGACTGTGAATGGAATCTGGGCCTGGGGCCACATCGTGAGATGAGGCAAGAACATGAAGCAATTCCCAGTCAGTGGAAAGTTTATTACGTAATTCGTCACAGCCAGAGTTGAGCTAGAGTGAATGTCTTCAATTTGTGACTTACACATTTGGAAGGAAGCCACATAAGAAGAGGACGCTGATGGGATCGCAGATTGGGTCACCAGGTGTTTATAAAGAGAAAATGTATGAGTAAAAAGACCATCCTGCAAGAAAATATCTGGCACAGTTATGGATCTTTGGCGGCCAAGAAGACTACAGAACGTGGCCCATAGTTCAGATGAAGAGATATACGTTCCAAGGGTGGCCAAATAACGCTCCCAGCATTCCTTCTTACTGCGCTTAGTTAGATATCAAACCTTAGCAAGAAGTCACTTAAAAGTAGGAAGGTTGGCCTGTGAAGGATGTCGCTTGAAATGTTGCAGGGCCATTCGGCGATCCACTACAGTTATGGCAATCTCTTTGGTCCACCATAGTACGAGATAGTGACAGATTGGACCTTTAGAAAGGGGAATGTCAGTCCCAGTGGCATCGGTGATCGCATCAAAGACGTCTTGTACAACCTCGCTGATGCAACCTGACAAAGGGCGCTCGAAGGTAACAACATAGGTGTATAACTGTCAGTTGGCTCTTCAATGTACACATTGTGGTAATCGATCCAGTTGACAGCAGAAAGATCATCATGTAGTAACCAATGTAACGAAGCCATGAGACTGGGGGAGGAGATTATAAGGCCAATAAATGAAAATGGGCCAGTGGTTGCCCTGAAGTGTGCAGGAGTAGCATAATTTAGAACAGAGGTTCAGGGACAGTAAGATGCTGGTGAATCAGAAGGCTCCTACCAGACGAAGTGGTACTCCCCCACAGTGATGGTATGCATTGAAGTCCATAGCTAGGAAAAATTGGGTGGGGGAGAGGGATAGTTTTTGCATTAATATGTTCAACTCAATGAAGGTAAGTGGCCTACCTGTAGGTAAATAAACGTTACAAATGATTACCGCTGGGGTCGTTTGCACCCACACCGCTATTGCTTCCAACACAGTATGAAGGAGAATCCACTCACTGACGTCACCTTTGAGAATCATTGTACAGATCCCCCCCCCCCCCCCTCTCCATCTCCGCAGTTCCTCTCTTGGAACCAGCCAGCTTAGTTCCAACAAAATGTACGATAACTACAAAGAGTTAGGGAATGGTCATCTTCTTATAGAGCAATGTAAATTGCAGAACAGGAAGAAATAAGATGTTGTAGTCCCTGCTGGTGACAGTAGTATGCATTACGTTCCACTGAAAGATCATGTTTTGGGGGTCCAGGTTAGGCGTGAAACTGCTACAACGACTGTCATGCCCCAGGATTACTGCTTGTCACTGGTGGGAATGGAACCATGTCAGTGAATACTGATTCAGAGTTCGACTGCTTTGGTGGATCTTGTGCCTCCAGAGTCATCAAAGTAATCTTCTCTCGATTCTCCTTCTCCTTCTCCTTCGAACCTTCAATGGCCAAGATTCTAGCAAAGGCCAGTTTGCGGTGGGTGTGGAGACAGATGAATACCAGGCAGCCCTGAGACCCAAAGGTGGCGGTTCCTTAAGCTATTAATTGCTGTTAGGCCTCTAATGTGTGGGGTTCCAGGGACAGGGGTACCTGTCGCCACTAGAAGTCAGCTTATTTGGCCAGGTGCAGGAACTGGTTCCAGGTGACGGAGCCACAGGAAGTACAAGAGAGGAGGGCGGTGGGAAAGCCGATTTGGAAAGAAATGAGGGAGGGGACCGATGGCTGTCACCACCTCTTAAGTGCTCATCATGTCAACAGGATGTATGCGTTAATATTTTTGTTGCCCCTAAGTATATGACAGGTTGTCCATAGATTTATATTCTTGTAAATTCTGTTCTTTCTTGAAGACTGGGTGGTGAACGTGGAAGATGGTGTTTCGTACAATTGACATACAAAGGCAGTTTTTGGCTAGGATTATCTTCGTCAAATGATCGTCGGAAGTTTTTGCAATGTGCATCTCAGTGCAGTGCGATAGTATATGACCAAAACGTAAGCAACGGGCCACAGGGTAGCCAGGGTAGGGACAGCAGTAGGATGACAAGTGTCTGCATGGAAATTTCTACATCTACATCTACATGGACACACTGCAAATCACATTCTAGTGCCTGGCAGAGGGTTCATCGAGCCACCATCACAATTCTCTATCACTCCAATCACGTATAGAGCGTGGAAAGAATGAACACCTATATCTTTCCGTACGAATTCAGATTTCCCTTATTTTATCGTGGTGATCCTTCCTCCCTATGTAGGTCAGTGTCAACAAAATATTTTCACATTCGGAGGAGAAAGTTGGTGATTGGAATTTCGTGAGAAGATTCCATAGCAACGAAAAACGCTTTTTCTTTTAATGATGTCCTGCCCAAATACTCTATCAGTTCAGTGAAACTCTCTCCCATATTTCGAGATAATACCAAACGTGCTGTCCTTCTTTGAACTTTTTCTATGTACTCCGTCAGTCCTATCTGGTAAGGATCCCACGCCAGGCAGCAGTATTCTAGAAGAGGACGGACAAGCGTAGTGTAGGCAGTCTCCTTACAAGATCACTTACATTTTCTAAGTGTCCTGCCAATAAAACGCAGTCTTTGGTTATCCTTCCCCACAACATTTTCTATGTGTTCCTTCCAGTTTAAGTTGTTCGTAATTGTAATTCCTAGGTAGTTAGTTGAATTTACGGCCTTTATAATCGACTGATTAATCGTGTAACTGAAGTTTAACGGATTCCTTTCAACACTCATGAGGATGACCTCACATTGTTCATTATTTAAGGTCAACTTCCCATTTTCGCATCATTCAGATATCTTTTCTAAATCGTTTTGCAATTTGTTTTGATCTTCTGATGGGTTTATTAGTCGATAAATGATAGCGTCATTTGCAACAAACGTAAAACGGCTGCTCAGATAGTCTTCCAAATCGTTTATATAGATAAGGAACAGCAAAGGGCCTATAACACTAACGCCAGAAATCACTTCTGTTTCACTCGATGACTTTCCGTCAATTAATACGAACTGTGACCTCTCTGACAGGAAGTCACAAATCCAGTCACATAACTGAGACGATATTCCATAAGCATGCAATTTCACTACAAGCTTCTTCCGTGGCGCAGTGTGAAAAGCCTTCTGGAAATCCAGAAATACGGAATCGATCTGAAATCCGTTGTCAATAGCACTCAACACTTCATGTGAATAAAGAGCCAGTTGTGTTTCACAAGAACAATGTTTTCTTACCCATATTGACTGTGTGTCAATAGACCGTATTCTTAGAGGTAATTCATAATGTTAGAACACAATATATGTTGCAGAATCCTGCTGCATATCGACGTTAATGATATGGGCCTGTAACTAAGGGGATTACACCTACTACCTTTCTTGAATATTGGTGTGACCTGTGCAACTTTCCAGTTTTTGGGTACGGATCTTCCGTCGAGCGAACGATTGTATATGATTGTCAAGTATGGAGCTAACGCATCAGCATACTCTGATAGGAAACTAATTGGTATACAGTCTGGACCAAAAGACTTGCCTTTATTAAGTGATTTAAGTTGCTTCACTGCTCCGAGGATATTTACTTCTGCGTAACTCATGATGGCAGCTGTTCTTGATTCGAATTCTGGAATATTTACTTCGTCTCCTTTGGTGAAGGAATTTCGGAAGGCTGTGTTTCATAACTATGCTTTGGCAGCACTGTCTTCGATAGCATCTCAATTGATACCGCGCAGAGAAGGCATTGACTGTGTCTTGCAGCTAGCATACTTCACATACGAAGAGAATCTCTTTGGATTTTATGCCAGGTTTCGAGACAAAGTTTCGTTGTGAAAAGTATTATTAGCGTCTCGCATTGAAGTCCGTGCTAAATGTCGAGCTTCTATATAAGATTGCCAATATTGGAGATTTTGCGGCTGTGTCTAATAAATTAGATTAACACCCAGAGATTCAAGAACCCAACTACCGTAGCATTCAGGTGAAACTACATAATTAGCCCCTGATTAGGAACTTGTAATATGTCACAAAATCGATTTACTTTCCGACGCAAACGAAAACGCGAGAACTGTGGCTATTAGATATTAAATAAACACGCAGAAACAAAAGAAAGTAAACTATTACAGCACACAGGTGATATTATAAAATTTGCTCCTGGTTAGGAGCTGTCTGACGAAACAGCAAGATAAAAAAGGCCCTTGTTTTGGTTTAATGTGATATGTTTCATGTGTGAAACGTCCACCTTGATGCCACCCACTCTGATCAAGGGCTCACCTACTGAGAGTTACCCAGCCACAGTAAAGGTGATCTGGCCCGATGTCCATTGATGGAAGTCCTGGTGCCTAAGAATATAGGCATCATCTACTTGACGTGCTTGGGGAGCTAACAGCTCAGGCATCATCAGTGTGATCCCTGTGTTTCCAGTGGGCTCTAACGAGAGGGTACTTAACGACTCCACCATGTCGGACTGGCTACCGCTTTGCCTTTTAAGTGCATATGTGGATTTACTCAGCTATTGTACGCAGATGACCTTTGACACTGCAAGCAGTAGGGGTTATTTCAGTTGTTCGCCAGTCGGTATACGCAACAGAAGAACATTTTGAGAACGGAGATCAAACCCAAAATGGGGCCAAAAATTACTTCAGCTGAAAGGTGAAGAAAGTAGATAAATAAATTTGTCGAGAAGGGAAAGCAGAACCTAGGGGATAGCCAGGTCACAACATCAAAGGCAGCCATCATAAAAAATTGAGTAAGATATGTAAGCATAGACGAAGATCAAAGATTGCAGCAAAAGACAGGAAGTAGGTGCTGAAGTAGATTAGGCCACCATGTTTGCTACGCACGTCCTCATGAAAGAATCTTGAGGCGCTGTGGGGGCTATCCTGTTAAGGTGAGGCTTACTTCCAAATCAAGTGCATACATTAAAACTGTGGATTAAAAGTATCCCAATCAAAACACTTAAATCGTGTACAGGAATATGATACAGATGATTTATATCCATAATTTATCGTGTATGCATTCGAGTATTGCTATCACTTTCAGGCTATTTCTACAATAAAATGTTATTCCACAAGAAAATTACACCAGAATGAGACATTTCATTTCGGGTACGATGACTTTATAAGGAAGTTAAACAGTTTTATTTCCCCACATTATTTCCATTCAAAGCTCCCTCGCGAGAACAAATCTGATAAACGTACGCTTGCATATTCTGCGATTCATGCCCTTTTTCTTGGCCGTAGCACGGAGGAGTGAACATCGTAGCTAGAGTAGTAGAAGGTAGTATAATTTTACTCGTACGTCGGTAGCATGCGCTCCTCCTTAGTCGATGTTGTGATGGAGAAATTTTCACCGCCAGTGTTTCGATGCATAGGGAAGCAGAAGTAGTGCACTAAGTTACTCATATCCTTATTGAAACCAATGACCTGGAATAAATTTCAAACCTGCCCTAAATGTCTCATGGAGTAATGGAATACGACACTACTGATGTTGATCTGTCCACAGGATAGAGGCATTGAGCTCGGCAGCCACTTTGATACCATCAGAGTGAAGTAGATCCAATTCCAAAGAAGGCAAATGGTGACAGGTGCGAATATAACCGAACAATCAATGTAATAAATCATAGCCTCAAAATAGTGACACGAATTATTTACTCATGACTGGAAAAAGAGGCAGAAACTGACCTTACGGAAGATTAGTTTTGGTTCCAGACCAAGGTAGGGACGTAGGATAGGAGTCTATACCGACCCTACTACTTGTCTTAGAAGATAGAGAAAATAAAAGATAAGCCAACATTGATATTTTTTGTAGATTCAGAGGAAGAGTTTGACATTCTCGGCTGGAATACGCTGTTTGAAATTCTGAAGGTAACAGGGATAAAAAACAAGGAGCGAAAGGTCATCTAAAACTTGTACAAAACCAGACTGTAGTTATAAGACACAAAGTTCATGAAAAGGCAGCAGTAGTTGAGAAAAGAGTCTACATCTACATCTACATCCACACTCCGCAAGCCACCTGACGGTGTGTGGCGGAGGGTACCTTAAGTACCTCTATCGGTTCTCCCTTCTATTCTAGTCTCGTATTGTTCGTGGAAAGAAGGATTGTCGGTAAGGCTCTGTGTGGGCTCTAATCCCTCTGATTTTATCAAATGGCTCTGAGCACTATGGGACTCAACATCTTAGGTCATAAGTCCCCTAGAACTTAGAACTACTTAAACCTAACTAACCTAAGGACATCACACACACCCATGCCCGAGGCAGGATTCGAACCTGCGACCGTAGCAGTCCCGCGGTTCCGGACTGCAGCGCCAGAACCGCTAGACCACCGCGGCCGGCTCCTCTGATTTTATCCTCATGGTCTCTTCGCGAGATATACGTAGGAGGGAGCAACATACTGCTTGACTCCTCGGTGAAGGTATGTTCTCGAAACTTCAACAAAAGCTCGTACCGAGCTACTGAGCGTCTCTCCTGCAGAGTCTTCCACTGGAGTTGATCTATCATCTCCGTAACGCTTTCGCGATTACTAAATGATCCTGTAACGAAGTGCGCTGCTCTCCGTTGGATCTTCTCTATCTCTTCTATCAACCCTATCTGGTACGGATCCCACACTGCTGAGCAGTATTCAAGCAGTGGGCGAACAAGCGTACTGTAACCTAATTCCTTTGTTTTCGGATTGCATTCTTCTAATGAATCTCAGTCTGGCATCTGCTTCACCGACTATCAACTTTATATGATCATTCCATTTTAAATCACTCCTAATGCGTACTCCCAGATAATTAATGGAATTAACTGCTTCCAGTTGCTGACCTGCTATATTGTAGCTAAATGATAAGGGATCTTTCTTTCTATGTATTCGCAGCACATTACACTTGTCTACATTGAGATTCAATTGCCATTCCCTGCTCCATGCGTCAATTCCCTGCAGATCCTCCCGCATTTCAGTACAATTTTTCATTGTTACGACCTCTCGATATACCACAGCATCAACCGCAAAAAGCCTCAGTGAACTTCCGATATTATCCATAAGGTCATTTATGTATATTGTGAATAGCGACGGTCCTACGACACTCCCCTGCGGCGCACCGAAAATCACTCTTACTTCGGAAGACTTCTCTCCATTGAGAATGACATGCTACATTCTGTTATCTAGGAACTCTTCAATCCAATCACACAACTGGTCTGATAGTCCATATGCTCTTACTTTGTTCATTAAACGACTGTGGGGAACTGTATCGAACGCGTTACGGAAGTCAAGAAACACGGCATCTACCTGTGAACCCGTGTCTATGGCCCTCTGAGTCTCGTGGACGAATAGCGCGAGCTGGGTTTCACACGATCGTCTTTTTCGAAACCCATGCTGATTCCTACACAGTACATTTCTAGTCTCCAGAAAAGTCATTATACTCGAACATAATACGTGTTCCAAAATTCTACAACTGAAAGAGCGAGAGAATGTTCAAGCCTACTCAAGATCTTGCATGAAGCAACACGGAATGACGTCCATTGTCTGTCGTCGAAGCTCAGATTGACTCGATGCCCATCCTGGTTAGAACATTTCTTGCAGCTGGAAGTGGCAGTTCTATGTGCTCAATATTTCAATCTGTACGAGCCCAAATCACCAAGAAATTAAAACAAGTATTTTTCCTGCTATAATGTATACGCTCAACAAGTAAATTCTCGTTAATTGATATCCTTCCTGGGATTGACTTGCGTACTTCCCAGACCCCAGCGATCAACGTTATCAGAACCGCATGTGCCAGATATACCAAATCAGTAACATTGGGAGGTGACTCACAAAGGGAAGACAAGCTTCGTTGTCAACAATTGCAGTTACCAGATCCCACTGCATATGTGCCAAATAAATCGTAACAGGCGTAAGAGTACAGTCTTAGTTTATGTAGATTGGTAGATACCGCAGCTAATGTCTGTTGTGTCTGTTGCAATCATTGAAAATAACTTGCCTGTTAATTCAGTGTGTAGAAACACGTGGTGATAATCCACCCAAGTACCTAAAGAATATTAGCTGTAATACCTACGGCAGTGCAGTGACCATTTGTGCAACTTCTGAAAAATGTAGTACTTTTGTAGTAACACGAAACAAACTAACAGAGATAACATGTACTAATCAATGGGCGTAAGTTGTCCGCAGCTCGTGGACTGGTGGCTAGCGTTGCTGCCTCTGTATCTAGGGGTCCTGGGTTCGATTCCAAGCCAGGTTTGGGATTTTCTCTGCCCGGGGACTGGGTGTTTGTGTTGTTCTCATCATTTCGGACAGTGGCTAGATTGGACTGTGCAAAAATTGGACTGTGTACAAATTGGGACCTTGTACGGGCGCTGATAACTGCGCAGTTGACCACCCCACAAACCAAACATCATCAATATGAGTGGGCGTAACTTCAAACGTAGTCTCTGTAAAAGGTGAAAATGGTAACTCCCACATGCCGTAAGAGGGATATACTTCAAATAATGTCTAAGAAAAAGAATGATTAAGAATTCACATATTGTTAGGAAACTGAAACCAAAACCGGGAAATGGGCAAACAGTTTAAAATTGCTACACGTCTTTCATCAGAAAAAGATAGATTCTTACATCCACATTCTTTAACAAAGAAACGAGACATTTTTCACAATGTTAATCATGACTTACGGAAACCTTATATTCTTGCAACAATAGAATATTTGGTCTTTTTCACTGAAAGCACTCCACAAAGGCAGTCACTGAAAACACAGAAGCAAATATTCGACCATTATTTTTGTGTGTCTCAAATTTTAAATCTCATCTACTTCCAGAATGCGTTGACCTGTTTGGTTCGCGCTGCGCAGTTATTGCCCACTGTTCAGTTAGTCATGCAGTGCCATTGTCTACAGTATAATCATGGAAGCAAACAGTGCCATAGCAGAGCTCGTTTCGTCAGCTACGAATGAAAACATGAGAACTTCCCAAAACTCGCACGACGGAGAGCCGACGTGTTTACTGAACATTGTAACGCAAAACACGTCGCTGCCGCCCGCAGTTGCCTGATATACCAGCCAACTGAGCGCAAAGGCCACGTTTAATGACGCCTACTGCGACTCGTATAAGGCAGATGCGTCGTTACGACGGACACTGTTCGCGCAGATCATAGCCGATTTTACCACGGTAAAAGCATTCGTGACTGTTCACTCAACTAGAGTGTTGGAAAAATCCTAGTATTAAGTAAAAGGATAGCAGCTAGGACCTAACATATGATATTCAGTCACATTAGTCAAAAGCCTCAATAACCACCTTTTGCTGCGTGGACTGGTGCGAGGAGGGCAGGAACAGGGTCAGTGAGATTCTGGAAGGTACTGACAGAGATGTGGACCACGCCGATTTCAGTGTTGTGATCAGCTGCGCCAGATTTCTCGGTTGAGGATCCATGGCGTGCGCCGGCAGGGGTGGCCGAGCGGTTCTAGGCGCTACAGTCTGGAACCGCGCGACCGCTACGGTCGCGGGTTCGAATCCTGCCTCGGGCATGGATGTGTGTGCTGTCATTAGGTTAGTTAGTTTTAAGTAGTTCTAAGTTCTAGGGGACTGATGACCTCAGCAGTTGAGTCCCATAGTGCTCAGAGCCATTTGAACCATTTGAAGCCATCCATGGCGTGCACAGACCGATAGAGGTAGTCCTACAGAGTTTAGATTGCGTTTAAACCCTGGGAGTTTGACGCTCTTCAAACTGCACATGCATGCTGAGAGCTGTGTGACTCATTGCATTGTCCTGCTGGAGATCCCATCGTGCCACCCAAAAACAAACTACGCAAGAGTGGTCATGACCCCCAAGGATACGTACATACTTGCGCGGATTCCTTGTGCCTTCGAGAAAACATTGTATGTTGGGCGCAAGAGTCATTTCGGTGAATACAACAATTTACCTAGTTTTTTCGTAAATGAATCAATATCACAAACTGTACCCCAGTATATTGTGACTTTACTTGAATGTCTGCTTCTACAGCGCAACCTTCGAAATGCGGCTCCCTGTAAAATCTAATAGTACCAATTTTACAGATGCGTACTTTTCCTTAATATTAGTTGCAACCCTGCCTGCACTTTCACTTTTCAGAGTGTTCCCTGAGTCATTATAACTTCTAGCGAAAAGAAACAAAACTAGCTAGGCGGCTATACTGTCACACATGACTGTCGAATACTATTCATTATATTGCTTGGGGCCTGCCGGAGTGCCGAGCGGTTCTAGGCGCTACAGACTGGAACCGCGCGACCGCTACGGTCGCAGGTTCGAATCCTGCCTCGGGCATGGATGTGTGTGATGTCCTTAAGTTAGTTAGGTTTAAGTAGTTCTAAGTACTAGGGGCCTGATGACCTCAGATGTTAAGTCCAATAGTGCTCAGAGGCATTTGATCCATTTTTTTTTTATATTGCTTGGGAATTACAAGCGATTAACAGCCCACCGCTGCAATCTACGATTTGCACACACACACGTGCTGCATACGGACAGATTGCGCGACTTGGCAACGTCTTCCTGTGTTCCATCGCTCGCGTGTAGCGGTCTATGCATACCCTACTGAAAACTACATGAAACAGTGGCTGACACAGTAATACGTCATTTCACATGATGACGCGATCTACAGCTCAAAAGAATTATACTTAAAATACTAGAAAATATTATAACATCGCCAGAATCGATTTACGGTAATAAATATTTCTTCGAAGAGAAACATTTAGGTCCGCTTCCGAATAATGTTAACTGGACTAGCAATCAACTCAGAAGCTCTAAAGATGACTTTGACATACGAAAGCGTGGAAGTTAAAGCAGTCCGTCTCAGTGTGGTATGTAATATATTGTCCAGACAACTAGAAGAGTAGGCCCGATGCCAGGATCACGAACACCAAACACATCTTTTGCAAACAAGTGTAAGTAGGCTGTTTATGTTTTCTTATTGGCAACGTTACGTAGCGCTCTGTATGAAAATCACTGGCTGTGCTGTGTGCAGTCTGTGGCTAGTTTGCATTGTTGTCTGCCATTGTAGTGTTGGGCAGCTGGATGTTAACAGCGCGTAGCGTTGCGCAGTTAGAGGTGAGCCGCCAGCAGTGGTGGATGTGTGGAAGGAAATGGCGGAGTTTTGAAATTACATATATTATGACTTTTGATGATATTAAGGTAAATGCATTGTTTGTTCTCTATTAAAATCTTTCATTTGCTAACTATCACTATCAGTAGTTAGTGCCTTCCGTAGTTTGAATCTTTTATTTAGCTGGCAGTAGTGGCGCTCGCTGTATTGCAGTAGTTCGAGTAAGGAAGATTTTTGGTGAGGTAAGTGATTTGTGAAACGTATAGGTTAATGTTAGTCAGGGCCATTCTTTTGTAGGGATTTTTGAAAGTCAGATTGCGTTGCGCTAAAAATATTGTGTCAGTTTAAGCACAGTCGTGTATAATTTTTCTAAGGGGACGTTTCACAAGCAAATCAGCTTTCACTGAATACAGTCTAGAACTTAATTCCGCCATGGATTATGATTCTGAAAAAGTCCTTGCCCAGACATCGAGCTTCTGGGATAGAGCTCTTAGAGAGGCGATTAAATTAAGTCGGAACACAGTATTATCAACAGAGATGCTGAATATAAATGGAGCAAGGCATGGGACTGACTTAAAACCAATTAATGAACTTCACGGAGCTCAGCTCATGCCGCAGACAAGGTAATAAGCCACTTACAATTCACCAAAATGCCAGTTATTGTCGATGGGAGCAAACAGCATACCGGCCGCTTTCCTTAGAGCGTAGGGAGTTGACTAAATACGAAACACAGACGCCAGGACTCCGGAGAGGATAAACGGCATGTATAAAGCAAAGAGCAGCCACCGGCGCCTCTGTAAGTAAGGGACCACCTGATGATGATAATGAGCTACGTTGTCAAAACATTGTTCAAGTAGACAGCAAATCGCTAGCAAATCCGTGAGATCATGTAACGTTTCTGCTTGCATTGTAGGTACAAGTAGGTGAATGCTTAATAGATATAACAGGAAATCACATATAAACATCTTTAATACGCGTCAACTGTATTGTGTCTACAATAATTTATAAATGTATAACTGTAGCCTATGTTTCTCTTACGGAAAAATAATCAGAGGATGTTTAGAACGTCCTAACTTTTGATGTCTAACAATAATGTAAACTAGAGGCCAACTATATGCGAAAGAGATAAAAGAAATATACTCGTGCTTGCTTTGTTTCCCTTCATCGAGGTATTTGTAACCATGTATGAAACGGAGCAAGTACTATTGTTAGGAACACTAAAACCTCGCAGTCGACTCTACAGTCTTTCTTTTTAGATTGCATTAAGAAGATATACTTTTATAGTTTTTCAGTATCCAACAGGGACGCTAAATCTGGTGACTTATTTGATTACAATACACAAGACTTTCTACTGCGGGAAACAGAACGTGGGAGTGCATTTAATAATATTCTGACTCTGGTAAGGCAAAGTTACTTCAGTCACAATACTTCTTCCTCGTAATACAGTATTTAGAATATCACTGCAATTTTTGTTATTATTATTTTACACTCCTGGAAATTGAAATAAGAACACCGTGAATTCATTGTCCCAGGAAGCGGAAACTTTATTGACACATTCCTGGGGTCAGATACATCACATGATCACACTGACAGAACCACAGGCACATAGACACAGGCAACAGAGCATGCACAATGTCGCCACTAGTACAGTGTATATCCACCTTTCGCAGCAATGCAGGCTGCTATTCTCCCATGGAGACGATCGTAGAGATGCTGGATGTAGTCCTGTGGAACGGCTTGCCATGCCATTTCCACCTGGCGCCTCAGTTGGACCAGCGTTCGTGCTGGACGTGCAGACCGCGTGAGACGACGCTTCATCCAGTCCCAAACATGCTCAATGGGGGACAGATCCGGAGATCTTGCTGGCCAGGGTAGTTGACTTACACCTTCTAGAGCACGTTGGGTGGCACGGGATACATGCGGACGTGCATTGTCCTGTTGGAACAGCAAGTTCCCTTCCCGGTCTAGGAATGGTAGAACGATGGGTTCGATGACGGTTTGGATGTACCGTGCACTATTCAGTGTCCCCTCGACGATCACCAGTGGTGTACGGCCAGTGTAGGAGATCGCTCCCCACACCATGATGCCGGGTGTTGGCCCTGTGTGCCTCGGTCGTATGCAGTCCTGATTGCGGCGCTCACCTGCACGGCGCCAAACACGCATACGACCATCACTGGCACCAAGGCAGAAGCGACTCTCATCGCTGAAAACGACACGTCTCCATTCGTCCCTCCATTCACGCCTGTCGCGACACCACTGGAGGCGGGCTGAACGATGTTGGGGCGTGAGCGGAAGACGGCCTAACGGTGTGCGGGACCGTAGCCCAGCTTCATGGAGACGGTTGCGAATGGTCCTCGCCGATACCCCAGGAGCAACAGTGTCCCTAATTTGCTGGGAAGTGGCGGTGCGGTCCCCTACGGCACTGCGTAGGATCCTACGGTCTTGGCGTGCATCCGTGCGTCGCTGCGGTCCGGTCCCAGGTCGACGGGCACGTGCACCTTCCGCCGACCACTGGCGACAACATCGATGTACTGTGGAGACCTCACGCCCCACGTGTTGAGCAATTCGGCGGTACGTCCACCCGGCCTCACGCATGGCCACTATACGCCCTCGCTCAAAGTCCGTCAACTGCACATACGGTCCACGTCCACGCTGTCGCGGCATGCTACCAGTGTTAAAGACTGCGATGGAGCTCCGTATGCCACGGCAAACTGGCTGACACTGACGGCGGCGGTGCACAAATGCTGCGCAGCTAGCGCCATTCGACGGCCAACACCGCGGTTCCTGGTGTGTCCGCTGTGCCGTGCGTGTGATCATTGCTTGTACAGCCCTCTCGCAGTGTCCGGAGCAAGTATGGTGGGTCTGACACACCGGTGTCAATGTGTTCTTTTTTCCATTTCCAGGAGTGTATTATTATGCGTATTATTGTCAGTGTCACGGAAACAAGTACGAAGCTTTCACACTTGGTCAGTATTTTTTTCTTTTCATGTCCAAACTGGTTTCAGAATTACCGCACTTGCCACACCAATTGAGCACCTCGAGGAAGTATCTTTTGGTATAAATGAAGGGCTCATAACATTACGTTTCAAGTTTGCTATTGTGCTCAGACTCTGCTGAAAACCAAAGGAGGAATTCTTCTTGTAGCTCTATGTAGGTTCATTAAAAATACTATTTTTCGTCCTAAAGATTATGTTGGGAAATTTCTATGTTCCAAGCAGATACATGTAGTGACGGGCCCATGGCAGTCATTAAACGTAGTAAAATTCTATCTCCGCCACAATGGACTATTGATACCGCCACCAGCTTAGGTGGATTAATTCCCCATCTTCAGCTACACGAAAAGCAGAGTTACATGGTTTATACAGACCAAAGATAAATTACACCAGCGTAATTAAAATTGATATCATAACGGTAAAAGCTACAGGCCTCAAATTTTTTTCGTTTTGTGTAACATGTTCGAAGTAATTAACCGTGCCATTCGAAGTCTCAGTCTCCATAAGCTCAGTAATTCAATGCACAGTAATAACCATACTCACAAGGCATTACTTCCAAAGGTACCTTGCATCAAAATCACCATGCCAATATCAAGTAATAACCCTTAATATAAAAAGTGAATAACACCAACTATACACTAATATTAAAAGTAAAATCGCTGTAATGAAAGCAAACTCCAAAATGTAATTCACTGTCGATTCATAAGAGTCCATTAGGTAACCCCAGAACGATGAAGAATGCCAAGGTGCAAATGAAACTTAAATACTAACTTGCGAAGAAAGACAGTTACCATAAACCGTGACCCCCACATTAAGATAAAGTCATAAATCCAAAAGTGCTGTCAAGCTAGACAACAACCAACTACTTTACCGAAAATACCAGTTAAAACTTAGAAGCGGATATGGAGCATAACAAGTATCTGCAACATAACCCATAGTCCGTGTTTGTAAATAACCTGCAAAAACTGTGTCTAAGGGACAACCTCGACCATTGCAATCAGCACGTGGATTTAACCCTAACCTGACAGACCGTACTGCGCGAGAGACTACCTCAATCACGCACGCAGCTGCAGGCGAAAATGGTAAAATATGATGCATCAAATTGTTACTTGTTTGTCGAAACGAAAGCCAATATACCGAGTGCATAATAACGTACTAATATCATGAATGAAGAGCGTTACCGTATTACGATACAACATGACTGGTCGTGTATCAGCCTGCCACGACGGATATTGAAATCCAATATTCTGAATGTGCTTACACGCTCGCACTGATTCTATGGACCTGCCGCACTTTAAAATGACCTATTACTGTCAACGATGTATATGCATTGAATAAAATTTTATAGGTAACGTAGAAAACAGCGGAGTTGGAAAACATGGTTTTCACATTTAAAATGAATGTATATTGAACGCCACTAGATTTTTGCTTTGTGACTTGATAATTTATATATTATTTTTGTTAGTTATATTTGAGCTAAACTTCATAACGTTCTGAAGCGTTTGCCATGAATATGCAGTAACTAAAGACAATAACATACATACAACGAAAAAGTGATACTGCCTCTACTTTCTTAAGAGTACTGCGACTTTGACTGATACGGAAATTTTACCTATTATGCAAACACGGCTGTTACTCTTTTGCAGTAATTATTAGAAAGGGAAACTATACATTTTCTAATCTCACGACGTTCCACAGAAGCCGTAGGAATCGCTTAGTACAGAATCTGCATTTATCGCTCACAAATATCGCACCAGCACGCTCTGAATCGACATGTAATGCCTTTCTGGGAGCAGCTATGCTCGATCGGTAAATCCTCTCCAGTACGACGGGATCGGTCTGCTGGAGGAAACAGAAAAGCAACTCTCCATAAAGCAGTCACGCTGCTGACAATTATGGTCGCAGTGAGTGTTAAGTTGTTCTGTCGTCTGGCGTCTACACGCAACACTCTGACCCCCGCAGAGGCGCACACGCGAACCCTTATATCACTTTAAGTACAACAAGGAGGGCCGTCATCTGGAGTTGCAAACCCTTCCTGCAAACTGAGGTGGAAGAGCTATTGTTCATATAACTTCACGTAGAGAAGGAGATACTCGATATATCATGTAAAATAAAAGTAATCATCTAATGTAGTGTATTCTTTCAAGCTGATAACAGTATATCACCCTTGCCGGCCGGAGTGGCCGAGCGGTTCTAGGCGCTACAGTCTGGAACCGCGCGACCGCTGCGGTCGCAGGTTCGAATCCTGCCTCGGGCATGGATGTGTGTGATGTCCTTAGGTTAGTTAGGTTTAAGTAGTTCTAAGTTCTAGGGGACTGATGACCTCAGAAGTTAAGTCCCATAGTGCTCAGAGCCATTTGAACCATTTTTATATCACCCTTTTGAAGCGTATGTTTACAACATAGGTTAACACGATATGATTGTTTGCTTGAACAGATTCACACTCACGTTGCATTTGAAATCTGTATTAACCCCTGTAGATAAATTTTTCATCCAGTGGCAATTAAGCATTAAACTATACGTTGCTGTTGTGGTTCTAAGTCCTAAGGTCGAACTGATGTAGCTCTCTACGCTATTCTATACTGTGCAAGTCTCTTCATCTTTGATTCACTGCTGCATGCTGTTATACATCCATTTGAACGTGCTTACTTTACGGGGTAGGGATATACGATAGCGGGACTATTGCTGTTAATGGAAACAATGCTGTGAGTTCCTCGATGACACGTGCCGCATTTTCTTTCACTTCTTCAACAGATTGAAATATTTTTTCTTTTAATGCAGATTTGACCTGGGGAACAGATAAAAGTCACGTGGTGCTACGTCAGGCGAATAAGGTGGGTGTTCCAACAACGGAACGCTGTACTTTGCTAGAAACCTATTAACAGACAGTGCGTCAATTCGGGTCGTTTCTTCTCTGATTTTCCCACGGAGTTTAGCAAGAATCTCAAGAAAGCAATGTTGGGCAATACTTTGAACTTCATGAAGGCAGAAAATGTATACAATTCCATGAACATGGAAAAAAATCTCCATCGCTTTGAATCTTGATTTCCTCATCCTAGCTTTTTTCGTTCACGATGAATCTGGGCGTTTCCAATGCATGGGTTAGCGCTTAGTTTCTGGATCATTAGTGAAAAACCAAAACTTGTCACATGTTATCAAGAAATTAGGATCATTTTCAGTGGTACTGAAAGTGTCGGTACAAATATTTTGGCGAACTTCTTTTTCTTCGGTCGTTAGAATTTCTCATGTTAAATTGGTTATGTAAAATTTGCCCTACGCATTTTTGTCCATTCCTATAGTTTCAGCAATCAAGCGGTCAGCGTCAATCAGATTGCTCACTTTTTCGATTTCTTGTCATTCGTTTTTGATGTTGAAGGGCGTCCCGGGCTTGAATCATCTTCAACGTCTCCTCGGCCACTTTGGAGACGCTTCAATTACAAAGAAACTTCCGTACATGCTAAACCGTATTCGCCATACACTTCTTTTAGTAGAGGATACGTTTCAGTAGCAGTTTTACCAAGCCTTACGTGAAACTTTACGACAATTCGTTGCTCTGTTATTACACATATAATTTTTCCCGCAAAATAAAATAACACCTCTTCACAAATGAAGGTCACGGCACACTAATTTGTCTACAGGCACCAAAGATATCAAATTCGACTTAGAAGGCTTCACACTTCACAGTTACTGGACGTTCATCTTCGGCGCTTGCGTCCTTTCTCTGTGTTCCGCATCAGTCCCGATATTTCGTAGCCACACCTCGCATTAAAGCCGTGGTCCCCTTCTACTATTGTTACCATCTACATTTCCCTCCGTTATCAAATTGGTTTCTTCATGCTTCAGACTGTGTCCTACAATCGGCTTCTTTAGCCAAGTTGTGTCATAATTTCTTTTCTCCATAACTCGATTCAATGCCCTCTCTTTTGTTACTCTGTCTACACATGTAATCTTCTGCATGTAACTAAATAATTTCTAGTATAGCGCATATAATAAAGTGGGTAAAATATTGAATTATTGAAATACTGAAGGGAGTAAAGATTTTAATTAAAATATTGAAGTGAATGAAGTATATTTCTCCGTAAAATCCGCTTATTTTCCGTTATATCATGTATACCACTGATTCAGCTGCGAAACTTTTTTAATCAGTAGTTTAAAACTAGCTATCATTCTTAATAAGAATAGGGCATACAACTATCTCGCAGCTCTTATCTTTACCCTATAAATGTTCTGTATAGACCATAGATCGTCATAAACTCGCTTGCCAATGATACGGTTGGGACAGTTTTCAAGACGTGAAACATTTCAAGACAGTGACGTTGAACTTGTCACGTGAATGAAAATCTATCCCAGATCTGGAGTCGATCCGAAATTTCGTGTTTGTTTAATCATAACAGCACTCAAATACTTCAAGTCACTGATATTGCCTCCTCTTTATTCCGAAAACTACAAGCAGAGGTTGTCCGTATCAAGCTTTACTTGGTTTTTTGAGTATTTTGTTATTGATATTTCATTATTAATACCGATTTTGTTACCATATTGCTTCTTTTGATTACAACTACTTGCAAAAAGTTTCAAAACTGTTCCTAAGTTTACCACCTCTGAGCATGATGATTTGATTGAATTTTTCCTTTTACACTTATGAACAATAGAACTAGACTCTATTAGATACGAGAACCATTTGTAGCTAAGTGACCAGCATGTACGACTGCTGCGCAGAGCAGCTGGGTTCGATTCCCGATACTTTTCCTTGGTAGGAGGACTGGAACGGGTTGCATTCAGAATCATAGTCCCAATAGAGCACTTGAGTGAGAAGTAGCGGCTAGAATATTTGGGAATTGACAATGGCAGGGAGAGCAATTCACGCCACTCTACATACCATCCGAATGTCGCTTATGGCAGAGGGTGACATGGCAGTATGTCGGTCCTGAATGGCCCGACAGGGCCAGTAGAGCGATATCAGATAAGTCCCACATTTAACCTTTTACAAAAACTATGTAAGATAATCATTTTTTCGCACAATCGTTTAAATGTGTCTCAAACATTCGTCTTTAAAAGTAATACATTCTTGCTTGAGTTCTAGTCAGTTTTGGAGAAAAAAATCCATGTTTTTGGATAGATTCAATATCTTCCTGAGATCATGAAGCTCATTGCCCACGCTGATTTTGTGTGACATGAAGGAACGAAGAGGTGTTTTAAGCGATAAATCAGATAGATACGTGCAATGACACATTTATTTAATGTTTTTTCTCTGTCGGACAAAGAATTGTGTGACAGTTGGTATTGTATTGATGGCGAATAAAGGCATGTCCGAGGCAGTGATTAAGTGGCCGGCCGCGGTGGTCTCGCGGTTCTAGGCGCTCAGTCCGGAACCGTGCGACTGCTACGGTCGCAGGTTCGAATCCTGCCTCGGGCATGGATGTGTGTGATGTCCTTAGGTTAGTTAGGTTTAAGTACTTCTAAGTTCTGGGGGACTGATGACCTAAGATGTTAAGTCCCATAGTGCTCAGAACCATTTGAACCATTTTTCATTAAGTGGGGATTTTCCCGTACGGCCAATTCACGAGTGTACAGTAAACATCAGGAACCAGGTAAAACATCAAATCTCCGATAACGCTGCGGCCGGAAAAAGATTCTGCAAAAACGGGACCAACGACGTCTGAAGATAATCGTTCAACGTGACAGCAATGCAGCCCTTCCGCATATTGTTGCAGATTTCAATGCTGGGCCATCAACAAGTGTCAGCGTGCAAACCACCCAACGAAACATCATCGGTGTGGGGTTTCGGAGCCGAAAGCCAACTTGTGTACCCTTGATGACTGCACGACACTTAGCTTTACGCCTCAACTGGGCCCATCAGTACCGACACAGGACTGTTGGTGACCGGAAAGATGTTGCCTGGTCGGACGAGCTTCGTTTCAAGTTGTATCGAGAGGATGGAAGTGTACAGATATGGAGACAACCTTATGAATCCATGGACCCTGCATGTCAGCAGTTGACTGTTAAAGCTGGTGGAAGCTCTGCAATGGTGTGAGGCGTGTGCAGTTGACTGATATGGAACCCCAGATACGTCTAGATACGACTCTGGCAGGTGATACAAACGTAAGCATCCTGTCTGATCACATGCATCCATTCAGGTCCATTGTGCATTCCGACTGACTTGGGCAATTCCAGCAGAACAATGCGACACTCCACATGTCCAGAACTGTTACACAGTGGCTCAAGGAACACTCTTCTGAGTTTAAAGACTTATGCTGGCCACCAAACTCCCCAGAGATAAACGTTATTGAGGATATCATGCAACGTGCTGTTCAGAAGACATCTCCAACCCCTCATACTCTTACGAATTTATGGGCAGCCCTGCAGGACTCATGGTGTCAATTCCTTCCAGCACTACTTCAGACATTAATCGAGTCCATGCCACGTCATGTTGTGGCAATTCTGTGTGCTCTCGGGAGCCCTACACGATATTAGGCACGTGTACTAGTTTCTTTGGCTCTTCAGTGTATATGTAACAGTCATGTAGCTCTAAGCTGCATTGTTGTAACTGTGGAATTACAGATCTTAAAACATTAATCATTTCATTTAAAAGGGATTATTCGGAAATACAGAGTTTTACAGATAAGTGACCTCAATGAATGCTAGATTACACAAATCTTCATATTTTAAAAGCTTAGTCAATGTCATTATTGGACATGCTGATATCTGCACATGTGCACTGACACAGTCTTCAACTAAATAATATTTCGCCTTGATGAGATTAACTTGTGTGCAGGAAAATTACAGTTACCACGACCATCATTGCCCCACCAACAATATATAAAGTGGTTACCACTGAAGACGGTTACACTGGAAATCTCTAACGTGAGGAAATTTGTAACAATTTTTCTGTAACATGGAGGGCAACGTGTTACAGCTGCACTGACACTCTGAGCAACTTAGGAGAGTTTTTCTGTAACATGAGGGTAACGTGTTACCTTTTGTGTAAATGGATGGCAAACCGAGTAGCTGTTATTTCATATCTCTATAGCGACACCTACTAATTGTTTTGGTACTGATGGCAGTGGTGATTCTTTTCAGCAAGAGCTTCTGGGACACCAAAAGCATCTCAGACATATCCATGACCGCTCAACCATGGTTCAACAATCAAGGAAATTGGCTGGTGAGGAGACTGTAGCGTGCACATTTTATTCGATGTCATGAGATACTCTATTCGACCAAAAGTAGCCGGACAACTGATATTGGACATTAAAATGAGGTATATCCACCCTTCGGCTTCAAGACGGCTTCAGCTGTTCCAGGGACACTCTCAGTGAGGTACCTGAATGTCTGTGGAGGAATGGCAAATGGCTTCAAATGGCTCTGAGCACTATGGGACTTAACATCTGAGGTCATCAGTCCCCTAGGACTTAGAACTACTTAAACCTAACTAACCTAAGGACATCACACACATCCACGCGCGAGGCAGGATTCGAACCTGCGACCGTAGCAGTCGCGCGGTTCCGGACGGAAGCGCCTAGAAACGCTCGGTCACAGCGGCCGGCGAGGAATGGCAGCCCAGTCTTCCTTAAAAGTCGAAACCTGACCTAGTAGTGATGATGGACGCTGGATCTGGATGGAAGTCGACGTTCTGACTCATCCTTAAGGTGTTCCATTAGCTTCAAGTCTAGACTCCGGGCAGGCTAATCCATTTCAGTACTGCTTCATACGTTCTGCATTATGACACAGTGTATTGTCATGATGATTCGAACAATCATCGTGTCCTAAAAGTTCCTCTGATGTATGCAGTACAAAATTATGTAATTTTTTTTACCCAGGTGTCTAAAATTAAAGCAACAAACCGCTATTTCCCCATCATGCGTCTAATTCACGATAGAATAATAGAAACTGTCTACAGATGTCCGTACCATCGTGTTCTGCATGGTAGAAGGCATTTCGCTCAACGGAAAACCGCGCCAAAAATGACGTCAGCGCACATATCAAACGGAGTGGTGTTTGTGGGTAGTCTCAGGCCAACAATCGCTTTGTATACAGTCACAGACGGTGCATTATTGCACAAAGAAGACGCCTACCAGACTCTTTACGGTGGAGGGCCATAGAAAGAATGGAAGCAGGACACTCGCAAATTGATGTGCCCAATGGCTTAATCTGGGTCGTAATACTGTTTTTCGGATGTGGCAATAGTTTATAGAGGCCGAAACTGTATCCTGAAGACTAGGGCGGGGCTAATCACGTGTGACATCAGAAAGGGTGGACCGTTATTTGTCTGTAAGGGCACGACTGTGCCACCTTAGTACTGCAGAAAAACTTGCATCTGAACTCGTAGCGTCCATTGGAAGTGTTTTAGCGAGGAAAACGGTGCAGAGAAGGCTCTGACATAGTGGCGTTTATCGTCAGAGACCTGCTGTATATGTGACTCTGACACGTTTTCACAGAAGGGAACGTCTGTAATAGACTTGTTAACATGCCACCTGGACAGTCTAGCAGTGACCCAGTGTTCTTTTCAAACATGAGTCCCGATTTTGTCTAGACAGTGATTTTCGATGGATTCGCATATGGAGGAAATGTGGAATACGATTTCGAGAACTGAGCATTGCGGAGAGAGACCGATATCAAAGACGCCCGCTAACCGTGCGGGTAGCGATTACGTTAACCACTTGAACACCTATTCATGAAATTCTATATGTGAATCGGAAAGGTTAACTGCTGTAAGGTATCGTGACGAGGTCTTAGGAAATCATATGCAGTTGCTAGGTGCTGTGCCCTCAGACTTCGTACTGATGGACGATAATGCACGACCTCATAGAGCTCGAGTGATTGACGTGAAGTGCAGCATTCACTGCAGTGTAATGCTGTGTGCGAGGGATTGCCTTTTGTAATTATTATCTCTGGCGCAGTCTCTGACTTTTGTTTCCTCATTTGTTTTTATACTGTTCTGTTGTATAACTTTCTAGTAAAGGAGTCGTATGAGTTACAGTGTGTTTTTATGTTGCAATTAAGTAAATACATCTAGTCCCGCGACATTGGTGACAACGACGTGATGTCCGACGGTCACTAACGTGAAATTTGACATTCACTAACGCTCCGTACCGTGCCGCGTCGCGTTAAATACGAACATCGGCGTCAGCCGTGTCGTGAATCTTCCGTGTTCCATTTCGCCGTAACTCACGATGGCAAAGCCATCAACAACAGCAGAAGCGTCTACTGGCGCAGTAAATAATCGCGTGACAGTAAAACCGCCTCCGTTTTGGCAACAGAATCCCGTGCTGTGGTTTGTTCAAGTAGAAATACTCAGAGTCTCTGACATCAGTAGTGTCTTTGCGCCGTACTCCTATCGGCGCCCTGTGATACGTGGAGTTTCCATGATCTAAAGCGAGGACGACTTTCCTGACCACTTAACTGTTCATCCATTTCTTCTATCACCGAATAAGAGATCTATTTTCTGGACAGTGGTCGATCTATCTGCTGGTCACTGAATGCCTCATATGATGGCCACCCTATATGTAGCCACTATCAAGTTTGCTTATATCACGCATCTTGTCCATATTAAGCTAGACTGTGAATGATCGCCAGTAAAATTCTGACGACATCCAAACTGTTTTATTCTGGGATGTGCATTAATTTGTTCCAGTAACGTCCAAGAATAAGATTAACTATTGATTACAATAAATATCTGGACAGTTCTTTATACTGTTAATCGTATTTTGTGTATTTCACTATTTTATGTCTACAGATAGGTGGTATGCGTAATCGCAAAATCATGTCTGTTTAAAACTGGTACACTCAGTGGGATATTCTCAAATAATATGATAAATAGGAGACAGCCCTGAGGACACGAAACGTTTGAAGTGTAAACTATTACTTTTATTTCAAAGCTCTAGGATTTTTTATGTGATTATGTCTTATTTTGCTGGTGGTAAAATCAAGGCTCTCCTTTTTGTAATCAAACCTCAATCGGAATAATCCGTCAGATATACAGTCGCTCTTGTGCCTAGTTACAAGTTTCATTAAAATTACCACTGATATTCGGGAATTCCGTACATTGATCAAGGATAATAACATAATTGTTGCTTAGAATGATCGACTGACATCATTCTCCAGCCTTCGCCAGTGCGAGCTTATGTTCCGTCGCTAATAATGTCGTTGTCGACTAACTGTGAAACCCTTATCTTCTCTCTGAAGTAAATATGACACAGCCTGGGGTTTTCATCTTAGATAAATATGTTAAAAAAGTTCAGTATTGCTTCTCGAGTATATGACGTGTCCAATGAATGTTCCTGGAGAGCTAAGACTCAATCAATATAAGCGTATTTCAAACGCCCTAATGGAAACTGGAAAGCCTAAGACGCGAAGTGCACTCTATGGTTATACTAGTGAGTAGGTGCTGAAAATTTACGATTCGAACTCACAGGGTCGTGCGATTGGTAATTTTCATCTATTACTACCGCTTTTTTTTCCACCCAAACCAACCCTTCCAGCCTCCTTTAAAAACTTAATTTAACTGAATATAATGGACAAAACTAAATAAAAAGTCACTAAAATTATAAATTTGAAAATGAGTCAATTATAAAATATTAATCGATAATAAAGGTGATTCAGAATCTGTTAAATATAAATTTTTAACTGAATTAAAAACTCTTGCACACAAAAAGGTTTATAATTTTGAGAACTAAGGGATAATAATATTTACAAATTTAAAATATTTTCTGCATACACATCTCAACAACAAAAGTTTGAAATATCAAAGAATTTACTTCAATGACTACTTATAGTCTACCCAGTGAGATTTGTACAACACCGTATTAACAAAATAGTTACATTTTAATGTTACTACTATAACAGTTAGTTAATATGTTAGTTAAATCATTTGAAGAATTCAGTTTAATGTATCGTGAAATAAATTGTACTGGTATAACTAATATATGCAAATAATGGTGATCATATTATGTTCTTGAATTTTCTGTAATTCTTTGACATGAATTTGTTCACAATGACGATGTATATTTCCAATTGCATTTTTGTTTCTTCTCTTTTTCTTTGTGTTCTAATAACATAATAATTGCATCAAACATTATCATCATTTAATCTTAAAATAACAAAAGTTGGTCTTAAATTATGGTCTTCAGTTCGTTGCACAAGATGTGATAGCACTCTATTTACTTTTTCAATTCTTTCATTTAAAACTTCTTTAGCTAAATCATATTCCTCACATGATTTTTATATATATTTATCCTTAATTCTGTTCAGTTCCTTTAAATGATTTATTTGGATTTCTTCTTTTTCTATATTTTATACATGATCTTTATATAATTGTATTAATTCTTTATTAAATGTATATTCCTCATATTTATGAATTGCTTTTATAACTTCATGTATAACCCATTTTTCTGAATTATTTTGCTTCTTCCAATTGGAAGATAAATGTTGATGATTTTCCAACACATTTTAACTCAAATAGTGCCTCAGCATTTAAATTTTCAAATGTGATTTTTTCTTCCTTATCAACACATTGTCTAATTGCATAGCTAAGGTCATTATATTCTAGAGTTTCACCAACATCTTTAGCTTTAAATCAAGGCTAATATTTTTATCAATAATCATTAAAGCATGGGTATCATTATAATTAAATTTGTTATTGACAAAGTTCATGAATGAGTTCATTTATATGAAAAAAATTATTAGAATTTTTCTTTTTATTTTAGATTGTAGTTTTTTGTATGATCAATGTTTTGTTTTTTCATTTCTGTTACTTCTAATAAATGAAGAAAGTTTGAGAGTATCTGAATACTAATGTTGTGTGACAGCAAAATTTAAAATAAAAGATTTGTTAGATTTTAAAAATGTGAAAGGAAAATTTATAGAAATAAAAAACTGAGGTCTTTCTTTTATAGTTTTTAATTTAAAAATTCTGTGTTGCAAAACTCCATTATTTCTATATTTTATCTTTACTTTAAGTTTTAGTTAAATATTTATTTCTGAAGAATAATTAAAATCATATTCATTAATTAATTTATTATGTAACATTGGTAAAATAATTTTAAATTAACTGTTAAGCCCTATAAAATTTTATCACCATATCTAGTATTTAAATATTCAAAACCTGTAACATTACATCAAAAATTAATTCTAATGCCATAACTTTTGAAAGAATTAGAATTATTCAGCTTCTTAAGGAAAGTATCTATTTATGTACAGAAATTTTTAACTTAATAAATGCTTCAATTCCTTAATTCTCAAATTTTAAATTTTTCTATGCCCAAGATTTCCAATCACCTTTATACTCAGATAAAATTTTATAAATAAATGATTTTCAAATTTTTTGTATTCACTGAAATTTATAGTTCTTCTGTTTTTTATTTAGTTTTGTTCATTACATTTGGTTGAATTTATTTTCAAAAGGCAGTTAGCAGGGTTTGCTTGGGTGGAAAAAAGATCATGTGTAGTTTTCTCTCTGTTTCACAGAGGAACACTGCACTGTAGTTCCTTCTCTAAATTGTCGCACTGATTACAAAATGGTAGATATTGAAATAGATGACAAAGGGATAGAAAAACGATTAAAATCGCTCAAAAGAGGAAAGGCCGCTGGACCTGATGGGATACCCGTTCGATTTTACACAGAGTACGCAAAGGAACTTGGCCCCCTTCTTGCAGCGGTGTACCGTAGTTCTCTAGAAGAGCGTAGCGTTCCAAAAGATTGGAAAAGAGCACAGGTCATCCCCGTTTTCAGGGAGGGACGTCGAACAGATGTGCAGAACTATAGACCTATATCTCAAACGTCGATCAGTTGTAGAATTTTGGAACATATATTAGGTTCAAGTACAATGATTTCTCTGGAGACTAGAAGTCTACTCTGTAGGAATCACCATGGGTTTCGAAAAAGACGATCGTGTGAAACCCAACTCGTTCTAATCGTCCACGAGACTCAGAGGGCCATAGACACGGGTTCCCAGGTATATGCCGTGTTTCTTGACTTCCGCAAGGCGTTCGATACAGTTCCCCACAGTCGTTTAATGAACAAAGTAAGAGCATATGGACTATCAGACCAATTGTGTGATTGGATTGAAGAGTTCCTAGATAACAGAATGTAGCATGTCATTCTCAATGGAGAGAAGTCTTCCGAAGTAAGGGAGATTTCAGGTGTGCCGCAGGGGAGTGTCGTAGGACCGTTGCTATTCACAATATACATAAATGACCTTGTGGATAATATCGGAAGTTCACTGAGGCTTTTTGCGGTTGATCCTGTGGTATATCGAGAGGTCGTAACAATGAAAAATTGTACTGAAATGCAGGAGGATCTGCAGAGAATTGACGCATGGTGCCGGGAATGGCAATTGAACCTCAATGTAGACAATAATAATGTGCTGCGAATACATAGAAAGAAAGATCCTTTATCATTTACCTACAATATAGCAGGTCAGCAACTGGAAGCAATTAATTCCATAAATTACCTGGAAGTAGGCATTAGGAGTGATTCAAAATGGAATGATCATATAAAATTAATCGTCGGTATAGCAGATGCCAGACTGAGATCATTGGAAGAATCCCAAGGAAATGCAGTCCGAAAACAAAGGAAGTAGGTTACAGTACACTTATTCACCCACTGCTTGAATACTGCTCACCGATGTGGGATCCGTACCAGATAGGGTTGCTAGAACGGAGAGCAGCGTGCTTCGTTACAGGATCATTTAGTAATCGCGAAAGCGTTACGGAGGTGATAGATCAACTCCAGTGGAAGACTCTGCAGGAGAGACGCTCAGTAGCTCGGTACGGGCTTTTGTTGAAGTTTCGAGAACATGCCTTCACCGAGGAGTCAAGCAGTATATTGGTCCCTCCTACGTATATCTCGCGAAGAGACCATGAGGATAAAATCAGAGAGATTAGAGCCCACACAGAGACATACCGACAATCTTTGTTTCCACGAACAATATGAGACTGGAATAGAAGGGAGATCCGATAGAGGTACTCAAGGTACCCTCCGCCACACACCGTCAGGTGGCTTGATTAAATGAGTAGACATGACTGCCACTTACTTCCATGTTTAGTGACAGCAGCTTGATATTTTTTGCTGAACAGCGAGCACTTCCAATAATTTGCATAAATAAACAAATATGCTGATTTGTTTCCATCAGTTATTCCGCCTCATTTAGTAAGAGGCAGCGTCTGAAAATTCGCATTTCTCTTAATTAGAAGCCTTCCCGAAGCTAATTGCAAGAATCTCAACAACTGCATTTCATAATCATCAGTGAATCACCCACACAAGAACATTATACAATATTTACTTGAATTCTAGAGTTTTGCATTTACTTTACCATGGTGGCAAAAAGAGAAATATTGACCTATCTGAATGCGTGTTCCATACGCGAATACACATAGGACAGCAGCAAAGGATTTAGTTAACGTAATTGCACTCCGTTTTGTGTGTACAAACGTTTAGCGCGTACACTGATGTTCAAACAAATGTCGTAAAAGCCTTCCCCATACACAGATGATAACAGATAGTAAGTCACACACATGTTTGTGCAAATACATGTGCAATCTGTTACGTAAGAACAGTGGTACGATCTTTCAATTACTACTCTGATCTTTTCCTCTTTTATGCTGTCTGCAGATGAAGATTTACGGATCAACGACATATGAATAAAACTGCAGATGGCTGGCAAGTGTTGATATGTCTAAAAAATTGAGAGAATGACCACATTTTTCTGGTTTTATAGAGAAGCCTTAGATGTTCGGTGATGGAAGCTGTCACTCATCAGCAGAGAGATTAATCTCTAACCAGAGAGATTAAAAGTTGTTTTTTTTTGTAACCTATGAAATTTCTTTTGCAGCAAACGCTCATCCAACGCATTCATCCACTCTCGCAATGGAGCCACATCTTTTCAGGACGAGTGTTCAGAGGTTGAGTACAATCACGAAATGTGAAAATACAAAGTTTTTCAAATTAATTGGGTTTCAGAAAAATAAACTTTCTAGACCAATAGAGATTAGGTGGATTTTCAGTTACGGACCGAAAGTAGAGGTGTAACTAGGCGCTAGTTGTAAGTTGCCAATTCACGCGGTTGCTTATACGATCTCCTTTCACAGTTATCGAACTCACTCGTTCTTTCATTAGCCAGTGGCGTCCGCTCAGTCTGGCGGTATCAAAGCAACAGAGGGCGATTTACGTTTTGCGTTTCACCAGGTGCGATTCATCTTCTTCATAGGGGGCAACACAGCCATAAACTTACTAAGCAAATACGGAATTATGGAGAATTGCGACGAAGTATAACAATAGCAGTGAATACTGTTAACACTAGACATGGTCGCAGAAATATGAGACAAGTCTGACGATCATGTGGTTGTTTTCAGTGCGTCCTGTGAAGAGCATATTATACAAAAGAAATGAAATGATCGTATGGGAGTACTGACCGGGAGGCGCCAACCGGAAAAGTTTAGCTGCTGAGTGCGAGTCTTATTGCAGTCGACACCACATTGGACGACTCTCATGCCGGTAATGAGGATGAAATGATGATGAGGACAACACAACACTCAGTCCACAAGAGGAGAAAATCTCCCACCCGTCCGAGAATCGAACCCGGGCCCACTGCTTGGGAGGCAAGCACGTTACCAATTTTTTTTTTCGTTGTTGATCGTTGTGTTTGTTCGTTGCGGACGTCACATGACATCCGGTTAAGTTCGTTTGTTGATCGTTTCACTCAGTTTTTTTTATTACAGAGGCCAACCAGCTCTCTGACCGAACACGCTGAGCTACCGTGCCGGCACCAATCAGCTAACCAGGTGGACTATATTGTAAATGTTTAGGGTAAATAAGAAGTTTGATCCCAAACGTAATTATAGAACGTACCTTAGGCTCTACATAGGGCATTCGTGCACGTTAAAGATGTACCCTTGCAAAACTACACAGTTCTTTTGAAAATAAAAATTTCGTTATCATTTGCGTAAGTTAAATTGCACACGTAGTTTCTATATTCACTCATGCAGAAGACAGTCTTTTCAAATCGGAGGAATATTTTTTTAAAACATCCTCGATTTCTCCAACGGGCTGTTGTAAGGGTTAAGTATCCAAGGGAACCTTAGTCACGAGTCATTTCGCGTAACATGTAGTTAGAAAAGTTTCAGCACTAAAAGTACACGTGTAAAGAAAGTAACGAAACCGGAAAATTGCTTCTACCATAACGTAACAGATATATGGTTATCCCAAGTTCCCACATAAGATAGGCAGTAGCGTGGAAAGCTCTTTGTGATTTGGTTCGAGTGCTGTACTGACATTCGATAGAAATGTTGTAAAGGCTGGAATAACTTTTGGTGGTGACCGGTGAACAGCCTTTCGCCTCTCCAGTATATTTCCCTAGATGGTCGGGTATGACATAAAGGATATCGGGAAATATATCGCAAACTTTACTGCAAGTATAAAGATACCCCAAGAAAATTTTGAAGAGTTTAGACGCAAGTTAAATCGTACAGGCACTAAAATGTGTGAACAGAGCGAGAAATTTACGAGATCTCTAGCGAAACACGGAAACTACGAGCGGAAAACAACAGAAAGTCGACGCTAGCCCTTGTTGCGAAAATCAAATTTTCTTGAAGGGGGAGAATTCTGAAGCTGCAAGAAGGCTGAATCTCAGACGAAATGAGAAAAACCTACTCGAGACTGAAGTCGGAGAGGACCCAAGCAGATCCTGAGGTTGACAAAAAGAACAAACAACAAGTGTTCGAGGAGAGAAGTTCAGGATGAAAACGCGATGCCGATAAGTAAACGACAACCAAAGAGATTTCGAAAGAGCTATCATACGAGAAACCCAGACGATGCAGTGATGTAATAGAGACGTTACGGAGTCAGGCGTAACGGTAAGACACACAACTGCAGCGAATACCTGACTACGTATCGCAGGCCGTGTGACAGCATTTACCTCGGCCGCAGGAGAACGGTTGTTCGGAGCATTCACGCGAGGAATTAATGGGTCCCGCTATCTTGGCGATTGCAGCGCTTTGCAGATACAGGGTGATTGTAACTGCAGCGCAGCTCTCACGGAGATCCAGTGTGTGCTCTAATTAATGTATGGCAACGAAACTTGAGAGATATGATAATGCTTTAATGCGGAATCGGTGTACGCTAGAGAAAAATTGCTTCAGTTTTGGCCACCAGGTGTAAATCTGGCGCTGTACACTCTTTATATGACGGTATGACACCCACGCTGCCGTTTGACAAGTCATAACGTGAGTGAACAGTATGGCTATTGAGAAGAGAGAGCATGCACTGTTAGTGAAACTGCTTTTTGTGAACGGCAGCAAATACGCTGCTGCATTGGCAAAATACCGCCGACTGAAAGGTCTAAACGTTCGACATAATTAAATGGTTCAAAGAAAATGATAATAAAATGTGAAACCAAGGGTGAGCTCGGAGTGGCACATCGAAGAAGATGGCAAGCTATCCGGTGGAAGTTACGGGCGACGTTGCTCTTGCTGCAACTGACCATGCAGTAAGTGCCCCAGGTACTGTTAGTGCTCGTCAGTGTCACGAGAATTTTTCCATTCCATTGTCAACAGTACGGGAAGTTTTACGATCTATATTAAACTGGTACCAGTACAAGATACTGACGGTGCTGCTACTGAAACCTCGTGGTCCACAGCAGCGTTCTGAATTTGTTCTTCGGTTTCTAGCACGAATCGAAGTTGATGAAATCTGGCCGTGTAATATTCTATGGAGTAACGAGGCACATTTTACGTTACAGAGTGCAGCGAATACACCTAACTGCCGAATTTCGGTTAGTATTAAACCATGTGCTGTGTACGCAGAGCCACTGCACTCACCGTATGTGACTTGAGTGGTTTGGATTCAGAAGCACCTTTATTCTTGGTCCGTTCTTGTTTCAAGAGAATACTTCCAGAGGGCCTGTCAGGTTTACCGTGACGTCTAAGTGTTATGGAGACGATGTATAGCCCATGATTCCTGATCTGGAAGTGCGCAACTGTTTGAAAACTACTGTACTCACGCGAGATAGGAGTTGCGTCGTCTATAGATCGTTTGATCGATTCTTTTATCGAAATGATGTCAGTTTACATGATATGTATACATCATTTGCGTTAACGTTAATGAATACGTCATTTTTATAGTATTACTCATGCAACAACACTTAAAATTTATTTATTAACTAATGTATTTATTTTACTGGCTACCAGTTTGTCAGTCAAAATTCGTCAATGAATAGAAAGAGTTTTCTAAGACAAATTATTTTAAATTAGATTTGAAACTTCCTTCGCTACCTGTCAGAAATTTTATTTTATTCGGCAAATGATCAGAATTTTTTGTTGTTGCATACTAAACTCCTTTCTGAGTCAGTAACAGCTTTAACGATAGGTAATAAAGATCATTTTCCCTCTGGTGTTGCAGGTATTGACATAACTTTTCTTCTCAAATGGTGATCGATCGTTTATAACGAATTCCAAGTCTATACAGATTGTGACGGTGCAGTTAAAATGCGTAGCTCCCTCAATAGGTACCTACAAGACATCCATGGATTAACACTACACATTACACTTCCTGCTCGCTTTTGTGTCGTCAGTACTTTATTTCTAAGTGATGAGTTACCCCAGAAAACTATTCATTAAGATATTATTGACACCTCTGAAAAGGGTTGAAAATCCTGAACTGCATTTATCCTATGACACTGCTCCGCTAAAGCCTGAAACATTCGAGACGGTGAGGCAACCCATGTCCGAAGCACACTCCATGTAAGCGATTTTCAATATTTTTAATACCACGCAATGTAGCAGTACGAGTTGCTTTATTGCAGACTCACGGTCCATTTCCCGACAAATTTGCGACGGGTTGTAAAACGAAGGTGTGGGCGAGCGGTCCTCTGCTGGAGGTGGATGGAGATGCCAACGATGTAGGCAGCCAATCTGTTGCAAAAACCTGTTACTGATAATCACACGTGCAATGCAGATCGGTCCATCTACAGCGGGCAGACAATACATGGTGGGCGGCGACAAGCCAGGTGGCAGCCAGGAAGTGGCCTAAGCACTATCCAAGAAATGAACACGGAAATGCCAGCTGGCGTTGCTGGGCCGTCCGGAAGGCACGGCGGCATGTGCTGGAGCCCCCGGCTGAGGCAGTCAGGCGAAGGACGCTGCTTCACAGCCCAGAGGCGACAAACGTATTGGCGTCATACGTACGGCGATGACGAGCATGGGTTGTACGCCATAGCCGGACCTAGCTGTACCGATGACTACAGACTGGACTTGGAGGTTTAAATATTGCGGCCCAGAGCTGGGTTTACGGAAGATATGTGTTTCTGTGTCGCCTGGAAACGTCTGGAGTGTAGGCCAATGACTGGGGTCCAGCAGTTGTCATGTAGCAGTCGGTGAAATTACAGAAGCTTCCTGAAGTATGTTCGATTTCTACATGGGCGCAGCAGTTACCAAAGTGTCGGTTCCTGCCAAATTGCAGTTCTAGTAGGGGCGTTGTTCAATGACCTGACTATGGCTGCGACCTGGTTTCCATTCTGGGCTGCCTTCCATTTTGTAGAGCCTTAGACCGCTACAGTATGGTGATATGTTTTCTTCTCAAGCTTGTCCTCATACATAATACTGACCACGTATCATTAATGTCGAAATAAGTGAGGTACACAAGTAATAATGAATGAACAGATACACTTGAAGTTCTCTGAGCCTTTAGATACTGCAATACGGAATAGCTCAATGGGCAGTTTAGTTGACGAGGAATGAACATCTCGAAAAGGGCAATCACAGAAGTTGCAAAGAAAAATATAGATAGAAGGAAATTAACAGCGAAGAAACCATGGGTAGCAGATGAATTACTTCAGCTGATCGACAAAACAAGGAACTATAAAAATGATCACGGAAATTCAAGAATACAGAATTACAAGTCACTTAGGAATTAACTAAATGGGAAGGGCAGAGAAGCTAAGGCGCAATGGCCACATGAAAAATTCAAAGAAATCGAAAAAGAAATGATTGTCATGTAGACTGCTTCAGCGTACAGAAAAGTCAAAACAATCTTCGGTGAAGTTAAAGCCTAGGGCGGTAACTTTAAGAGCGCAATGGGAAATCCATTGTTAAATCCAAAGGACAGAGCAGATAGATGGAAAGAGTATATTTATGGTCTCTATGAGGGGGAGGACAATAGTGGGATGAAGTGCGTTCGGCACAAATAATTTATTGAAAATGCTGGCTAGATTTACAGTATCCCTCTATGACATTGCACCACCCTCCACCCCCTGGAAATGGCAGGAAATTTTTTGGCTGGAAATAGGTCAATTGGACTACCTCCACTAACCTAACTCCCCTACCCCTCCCCCAACTCCTATAACGTCACCCACCCCCTACCCGCACTAGTGGACTGGCAGGAAAAGTCTCAGTCTATGCTGAGCTTCAGGGAGGAAGGTTGTGAAATTTTTTTAAATTTATTTTGGCAGGAAATGTGTTCTTAGTGGTGTTATCCTGCTGAGGAAATTTCCTGCTCAATCTGCCACCACCCGCCCCCACATTCCGCCACACCCCACACCCACTTCTTCCGACTGCACATGTGTACGTTCGCCTCGAAGTTTGAAGAGCGACTGGCTTAGTCCACAATAGCGTCAGCATAGGGTGCTCTAAACTATACTACGGCAACTTCCCACTTTATGACAACCGCCCCCCCCCTCCCACTTATCGATTTTTATCTGCTTCTTTGGAAACACTCTCAGAGAGAAAAAAATTTCAGAGTTCTGTGGTGTTTTTAACTTTTTTGAAACGCCAAGTGCTCACTGCTGGAGTCAGGGAAGTTAAGGACTTATTGTTTTATTTTCCACACTTTTCGAATCACAGTTCTACAATGGGAAATCCACACTGGTATCTAAGCACAGAAGAATTACATATCTAAAAGTTCATGACATATTTCGAAATCCACAACAGATAGCGAAAAACACACAGACGCACAGCAGATCAGATGTCCAAAAGATTCTCCTAGGAATCGAAGAACTGTCCTATAAACGAGAAAAATGGTTGGAATTTTCGGAAAATTTTCGGTATCCTACAACCACTTGTCTGAAGGCACAGTGGCCGACGGGGGACAGCGTCCTACCTGTCTGAACCAGAGGAGACTGGTCTGCCAGGACTTGTCTCTGAACAAACCTGGTGCCTTCAGAAGTAGATGGTCAGTTGGATTTCAACAATTCTGATAAAGTCCCTGAAGGTGGATTCTCCTTCTAAAATTCTATGAAGACTGAACACTCGAACAAAGAAGACATCATGTGTAGATGCCTTGTTCTGCGATTGTCTTGTTTGCCCTGGTTGTGCAGACTCCTATACCGCCACCATGTCTTGTGACACTCTGACGTCATAGAACTTCCTGTGAATGGAGCATCCATGATTGGTTCTTACGGAATTTACCTGCCAAAATCCTACTGCTGGTGTGGGAGCACTGTTAGCCACTTTATACAGATGGAAAAATTGCGATAATTTGAGGGAAACTATTTTGTACAGATCAAAAAACAAACAATAGTGATATTGTACTCACAATTAAACCCAGCAAAAGTGGTCTATAGACCATGAAACGAGGAAAATATCGCCAAAGACACCTAGTCAATTTTTCGGCGTGAAACCGATCTCCTATGAGGTCATATCACCACAAACGGTAGTATTACCGTACCATATCGCTGTATAAACACAATTCGTATTGTGCACCATGTGAAAATTATCGCTTCTGCGTCCTGCATGTAGTTATCGACCACCGGACACATATGCAAAAAAATGTTTCAAATGGCTCTGAGCACTATGGGACTTAACATCTGTGGTCATCAGTCCCCTAGAACTTAGAACTGCTTAAACCTAACTAACCTAAGGGCATCACACACATCCATGCCCGAGGCAGGATTCGAACCTGCGACCGTAGCGGTCACGCGGTTCCAGACTGAAGTGCCTGGAGCCGCACGGCCACAACGGTCGGCCACATCTGCATACGCCGCGAAGACACACAGATCCCAAACACAGATGCTCATTCATCATATATAGTCCCAGTGCTAGACATCCCACACAAGGTCGGTCGTTCATCCACCACGGCCAAAGGTCACGAGGCAACTGCCCCCACACGCGCTGGCCTGATGCGTGATGGGGGTGCTCTCCGCGGACAGCGGCCACTCACCCAACTGGTGTGCAATGTCTGGGCTGCTTCCTCCAGCACAAAGGCATCCGCTAACAATACTGTCTCTGGCTAGGCCCTTTTGCTGGCATCGTTTCTGCAACGAGTTGCAACCATCTCCTGATTCTGGGACTATCGGAATATTTGCTTTCTGAGCTCTGTCAATGAGAAATGCTTCGTCAGTCGCGAATTAATTTACCTATCTCTAAACTGATATCGAACTTTACACTTCCAAAAAGGGAGATTTTTGTGATTCCTTTATGCTGGAATCATCGAGAAGCATATAAAAATTTCCATATTTTCATTTATTTTCACACGGTTTGCCGGAATATCATACCATTTAAGAGACTGGTCTCGATATCAACCACATAGCAGTATGCTATCGATCGCCTGGACAATGTACTTCCGAAGATAAAGAATGGAAATGGTATCTCTAGACAGCCGAAACTTTAGCGAGGTCGTTACGTGGGACGTCCTGTAAATCATTAAGTAATTATGAATACATAGGAACTTACCTCGTCTCTGTAGATTTTTAAGTGAAAATTCGAAAATGATGTCAATGACATAACAGATTCCAGATTATCCTTGTATCGTACAAACTCCACTTTGGTTTTAATACTCATAACTGTATGTATTTCGCATGTCTAGAGAACCGGTAAATCAGTCTTCCAATGTGTTTCACCATCTCGATGCAAACAATACATCACAATCAATGTTATTTCAATCAAATAAAGACCGAAAATGTGTAGACTGGCAGTATACATCAAAGTCGAACAAGAGGCTTCGTGAACTCTCTGACCTGCCTGACCAACGACACAATGAGGGAGAGACTTGTAAGGACTTGTTTCAGTACACCCCCGATAAAGAAATGTGACGTCACTGATCTCAACACCTCACAGTTGAACAAGACGCTTCTGTTCCCCGTCTGCAGAAACCAGTCACAGACTGAACTTACTTCTCGGGAAGACTGGTCCTCCTGGAACAATAGCGAAATACCCAACTATTCGTCACAGATGAAGAACCGAACGGTCAACAGCGGTGTTCTTACAAACGTTCTGAATGTGTCAGCACTGTGTGAAAGAGGTCCTCGGCCAAGGAAAATCGGGCTCATATAGGAAAAACATTACTGGTCAAAGAAAAATGGCTCTAGGCACTATGAGACTTAACATCAGAGGTCATCAGTCCCCTAGACTTAGAACTACCTAAACCTAACTAACCTAAGGACATCACACACATCCATGCCCGAGGTAGGATTCGAACCTGCGACCGTAGCAGCAGCGCGGTTCCTGACTAAAGCGCCTAGAACCGCTCTACCACAGCGGCCGGCTGGACTGGTCAAAGCTAATCTATAATGAAGCTGGTATCTGTACAGATATCATTGGTGATCTTCCAGCTCTAAAGGAATGAAATTATAATGAAATCTAGACCTTTAGCTGCTGACAGTGTTGATATTTATCAACGGGGACAGTAGAAAATCACGGGGAGCGTGCCAGAGATAAGACCCTGCAGTCGCACTATAGTCTGTGTTCTCGGTGGCTCAGTCGGAGAGAGCGTTTGCCATGTAAGCAGCGCGTATCGGGTTCGAGTCTCGCCTGTCAGCAGCTAAAGGTCTAGATTTCATCATAATTTCATACTACTCTTTAGTGTTTCTCACTTCTGGTACCCCCATCCTTCCCTCATACCTATACTCGCCAGATAGTTTTATAGTTTTAGCACTGAAATATGGTATCCTGTGCGTATCCCCGTTCTTCAGATTTAGTGTCACGCGTTAAATGAGTGTTATTTTGTGTTAGGGTTTTTCAGAACAATTTCTCTGCTCCCTTTATCAGTGTGTTACACTGGCCGAAGCTATTCTTTGGTGCTTCTCACGGACTATCCCGTCCTTCACATTCATTCAGCTAGTGTGTTAGACTGGTTAAAGCTGCTCTTTGGTGCTTCTCACTACTGATACCTTCATGCCTATACCTGCTGGTAACTTTTAGCACTGAAATATGGTCTCCTGCGCATATTTCCGTTCGCCATTTTAGTATTACTCGGTAAGTGGGTGTTATTTCGTGTTAAGGTTTTTTCACAACAGTTTCTCTGCACCGAGACATACGTGTACCTTCAGCTGTAGTGTTAGACACTTTGACGCTTCTCACTGCTGATACCTCCATACCTATAACTGCCGGAAACGATTATGGTCTCTCGTTCACTGTATTTAGCATCATTTGTGTGATGTTTAAAATACTGCTTTCGCAATAATTGATAGGAACGCTGCCTTGCTGTTTAACCTAGTCCACATGAATTTGACGACGGATTTCACGCTAAAATCCTTCCTAAACGCACTTACAGACCATGCGCAAGGTTTGCACTGCGAATGTGCGAAGAGCTACCGGGACCCAGTCCGTATCTGCCGCCAGCGAGCAAGGCCTCATCAGCCGGGTGAGTGACACATGCAGCTGACTAATTGTGCAGGCATGTATGGTGCGATAACTCGCAGGTAGGGGCTCCCCAATACCAGCTATCAAAACTCTCGTCTTCGTACCGCAGTTCTCGTGATAAGAAACTTTGAAAACACTGCCTACGTATTTTCACCAAACACTCTACTGCCTTGGTTCTCTAAACGATAATCTCAGGCGACTTTGTACTACTCCGTTGCCCCAGAGAGCTCACGCAGTGTTAGTTCACAATACAGCCTTTGTAAACCTCATCCACTAGGAAAAGTTATAAAATTACAGATCATATAGCTGAGCTGGCAAACAACATTGATGCTAGAAACGCACAGATCGCGGTACCACAACTGACGGAAAATGCATCACAAAGATCTTCTAAACCAACCACGACTCTCAACTATCATGAGAAATAATCGCCTGCCCTCCACACGGTCATGAAAGAGATCCACCATATCCCTCTACATTTAGATCATTGCAAATACCTGAAATCAATAAATGCCTCAAAAAATCACGTGAAATCACCGTAATAAAAACGTTCAGCTAGAACAGTGGAGGCAGCTTCAAGTGCTCACCAAGGCGTAAGAGGATCAAATAAGTAAGTTCCAATTTGACCTCCAGAGGGCACTAGGAGAAGCAAACTCCCATCCTCGTCCCTCCTACCCCTTCTCTAACCCTCAAGTTGGTACTCCAGTCTGCTTGTTTGTTGTAATTTGTTGCTGGTGGTAACACTGAGGCGGTGGTTTTGCTTTGATGTGGCGGGTTGTTTGATACTGATATATCGTTTCCAGTCCACAGAAACCGCTCATGAATGAAACGAAGATTCCAGGAGTACTCAGCACCTGCAGACCCATCAGAACATGATTTTTTTACAGCTTGCAAGAACAGCTCTGTTGTGGAACTCCACCACGCCCATGGGTGGTCGAAAACCTACTTCAGCATTCCTCTCACATAATACCCTGTCATTTCCCGAAACTACAACACACATGAACCTTCCACAATGGCTCGACAGTAATCCCCTCTCTTCATATCCAATTAATACGTATCCCATAAAAAGAAGATAAGACGTGGCTGCGCTGGCTGGGTGATTGGCGCTTCTCGAACGTTATCTGAGAGAGTGCCCGTACTCAGAGATCGGTGGGCGGTAAACCCTTGTGTTGGTGGGGAGAGCCAGAACGCAGCGAGCGCCAAGGTGTTACGACCGGCACCTGTATCACATAAGGAGCGCGTGGAGCGATCACTATCACATGTACAGTCCACCAAACCTACTGGAAGGTAGCTATCATATGTCATGAAACATCCCTCCTCAATTCTTACATGCCTCCAAGCGCTCTGAAATATACATGGTATTTAGCACAAATATCAACACATGGTGAAAATACGGTCTTTTCTGGACTTAGCGGGACGTCCCTTCATCGCTTATAAGAGCGCACCCATGTGCTGTAAGAGGTTCGGAATACCATCAAAACTTTAACATTCTCGATGGAAACGGGGATTTAGTTTCCAAGTCTCTTCGAACAGCATAGTATTAATGTACACCAAATTTATCTTGATATTTAGCATAAACACAGACACAGACCCAGACACACACACCATATATATATATGCGCCCGAGCTCGCGCGCTAGATAAAAATGCGGTCTTTTCCAGGCGTTACAGTGTGTATAAAGGCGCTCTATAGTAAACGAATTTGTGTGTCTGGGAACACTGTGCTACTCTATCTGTTTTATTTCATAACATACGGCTGCGTGAAGGGTTGTAATGCCATCATACTTTACTCTCCATAACGACTGCGTTATCTAACCATCCCATTGTAGCTCATGTGCAGTGCAAGCAGCTTGTTTCAATACATCTTTAAATTAAGCAGATGAACAGTACTGCGCCCAGTGACGCCAAGTGCTTCACTCTGCTGTAAAACTAAAAAAGTTTTTCGCATTTCTTGTTATTAGCAAACACCGTCTTTTCTACTACCCCTTACAGTTGATCTTACACCATGCGACGTTGAGCATTCTGCGCACAGCTCCGTGGAGGATGTTCTGTTGTCAATAACAGACACCACCTTCCAGGATGCTGTGAACATGGAGACCGTTCCTTACGCTAAAAGATATTTTCACCTTCCAATGTGCGAGCAACACCTCGGTGATCCGTAAACACAAAGCCATGACTTAAACACACGACATCATCCAGAATAATCTGCCGGCCGCGATGGTCTAGCGGTTCTGGCGCTGCAGTCCGGAACCGCGGGACTGCTACGGTCGCAGGTTCGAATCCTGTCTCGGGCATGGGTGTGTGTGATGTCCTTAGGTTAGTTAGGTTTAAGTAGTTCTAAGTTCTAGGGGACTTATGACCTAAGATGTTGAGTCCCATAGTGCTCAGAGCCATTTGAACCATTTGAGAATAATCTCACCGTGCAAAGATATGCAGCGGTAATTGTGCATAACACTGCGAACATTCTGCGGCGTGTCCGCAGCTCGTGGTCTAGTGGCTCTCCACCTGAAAACATCCGGTAACGTTAGATGCATCCAATAGCCGTCACGTACTCACTCCATTCTTAATCTGTAGCAATTATTCTTTTTATACTGAATGTACTAAAATTAAATTTGCAATAAAATTTTATTCAACATAGTCCCACAGGCATATAAAAACTGGAGTATCAGTTTCGTAGCGTTAGGTCAAGATAGAAGACTTCCGATTTCCGTCAGTGTAGGACAGAAAATCGCTAATAATGATACGAAACACCCACCGACACGTACTGTCCATTCACTTGCAGACTACGTATGTGGATATAGATACTGAACTGTACCTTTTGTTTTTTCTTATCGCTCTTGATATGCACAGGTGTACACTGATGAGCCAAAACATTATGACCACCTACTTAATACCCTGTTTGTCCGTCTTTGCATCGAAATGCATCACCGGTGCTGCGTATCAGGAGTCCGACAGTTTTTTGGTAGGTTTTGGAAGTATGTGGCATTAGATGTCTATGGATAGGTCATGTAGCTCGCGTAAATAACGGGCCACTGATATGCGTACGTACTGACAGCGCCCGATAGCGACCAATATGGGTACCACAGGATTCACGTCAGGCGAATTTGGTCGCCGAGACGTCAACGTGAGATCACTATAATCCTTCTCAAACCACTGAAGCTCGTTTCTGGCTCCGCGACACGGATAATTACTCTGCTGACAGTTGACATCGCCAGTCAAGTAAGAAATGATGCAGGTGGTTCGCAGCTATCAGCATGTCTTCGACTACTGACGCAGGTCGCAAGCGCAAGAAAATGTCTCCCATAGCATAATACTGGCCCCGCCAGCCTGCATCCGTGGCGCGCTACACGTTTCGAGCCGCCGTTCACGCCGATGACGACGCTTGTGGAGACAACCATCGATCTGTTGTTGTTGTGGTCTTCAGTCCTGAGACTGGTTTGATGCAGCTCTCCATGCTACTCTATCCTGTGCAAGCTTCTTCATCTCCCAGTACCTACTGCAACCTACATCCTTCTGAATCTGCTTAGTGTATTGATCTCTTGGTCTCCCTCTACGATTTTTACCCTCCACGCTGCCCTCCAATGCTAAATTTGCGATCCCTCGATGCCTCAGAACATGTCCTACCAACCGATCCCTTCTTCTAGTCAAGTTGTGCCACAAACTTCTCTTCTCCCCAATCCTATTCAATACCTCCTCATTAGTTACGTGATCTACCCACCTTATCTTCAGCATTCTTCTGTAGCACCACATTTCGAAAGCTTCTATTCTCTTCTTGTCCAAACTAGTTATCGTCCATGTCTCACTTCCATACATGGCTACACTCCATACAAATACTTTCAGAAACGACTTCCTGACACCTAAATCTATATTCGATGTTAACAAATTTCTCTTCTTGAGAAACGCTTTCCTTGCCATTGCCAGTCTACATTTTATATCCTCTCTACTTCGACCATCATCGGTTATTTTACTCCCTAAATAGCAAAACTCCTTTACTACTTTAAGTGTCTCATTTCCTAATCTAATTCCCTCAGCATCACCCGACTTAATTTGACTACATTCCATTATCCTCGTTTTGCTTTTGTTGATGTTCATCTTATATCCTCCTTTCAAGACACTGTCCAATCCGTTCAACTGCTCTTCCAAGTCCTTTGCTGTCTCTGACAGAATTACAATGTCATCGGCGAACCTCAAAGTTTTTACTACTTCTCCATGAATTTTAATACCTACTCCGAATTTTTCTTTTGTTTCCTTTACTGCTTGCTCAATGTACAGATTGAATAACATCGGGGAGAGGCTACAACACTGTCTCACTCCTTTCCCAACCACCATCGATCTAGTGAAGCAAAAATGTGGTTCATCCGAAGAGCCCACACGTCTCCACTGATAGACTGTCGAATTCAGATGGTTCCATGCCCAGTCTGCAATCGTGACTGATGATGTAGGTGGGTCAGTATGTGAACACTTAGGGGTCTTCCGCTCCGGAACTCCATGGTCAACAATGTACGATAAACGGTTTGCTCCGAAACACTTGTGCATGCACCAGCATTGTGCTCTTCCAGCAGAGATGCCACAGATCACCATCTACCCTACTTTACAGAGCAGACAAGCCTCCGAATCCCACGTTCTGTAAAGAGTCATGGACATCCAACCATTTAACGCACTGTGGTAGTTTCACTGTCCTCCTGTCTCATTCAGTAGTTGATCACGACACTAGCACAAGAATATTCGACCACGTTCTGCGTTTTCGAGATAATCGTTCACGAGCTCTGCGTAATAATAATCTGCTCTTTGTCAAAGTCGCTTATACATATCAATGACTCTCCCCATTTACAGTCCCTGTTTTCACTAGGGTAATACCCCGTCCGTGTCTGTTTCGCTTAAATACTTTTGTTACTGCGTCACGTGCGCGCAACGGCGCGGTGATCAGTGGTCATTATGTTTTAGCTTATCGGTGTATATCAGCAACTCCAGCAGTACTCACAGTGTTTCGCATTGTTACCACTTTCGCCGCTCCGCCAGATATGCAGGTACGTACCGTAAGTATCAGAAGAAATTAAGAAATCTCGTCTGCAAGGGCCGTAAAAAGATACGTTTATGCTTTGGTCTGAACTAAAGTTTACGTTGTAATCTAACCCAAATAAATACAATCTATTTATCTCTCCGGGATGCAACTTGTCACGGATGATTTATGTCGCTTAACTACCCAACTCAAGTCCTGTTTTGCCCAGCGGAATCGCGTTTATTCCACTGTGGGTGGAGGCCGTGGAATTCTTTTTTCTAAAGTCGCTGCGCGGACAGGGCAGTTAGCAAACCTGTTATGCCCCAACAAGGTAATTGCTCTTGGCGTTGGCCGTCTTCCAGCAGTCTCCGTATCTAGACGTCCTGTTGCTCATTTCTGTATTTGAATTGCACTTAATGAGCCCTGGTTTTTCGAAGCAGGGTCTTAATGCGTGAATTCCAAATCTAGAATCGATCAAACACTGTTAACTCCATAGTCTAGAATTAGCTGTGGCAGATTTGTTGCTGTTGTGTCGAACAAAACTACGCTTTCTTCGAAAGCTATACATAATCTTTGTGTTCAAATACAGCTTTAGCCTCCGGTCTCGGAATTGTGAACAGCTCCGTATGATATTTCATACCAATAAACGATAAAAAGTGTGAGCATATTGATATTCGAAGGTTAGGTCACGATTGTTTTGATGAATAGTCTTACGGAAGCAAAGGCAATGCTGAATAAAATGATACTCTGAAGCAGATAGAACGATAAATAATTTCATCCCATTTCGCTCATTTTTTTAAAGGGTCCTTGAACATGCGTTCATAACCCATGACCAGCATATGTAGTGAGTGGGAGACTGTAATATACCCTGAATTCTGGAATTCCCGAGATTGTTGGAATGTCATTGGGTTTTTTTTCTTTATTGTGATTTCAGTCCCCTGCCCATATGAGGTAGGGGTCTGGCAGCAACACAGTCCGCCCTCCTCAGCCGAGTGACACTACAGTTACATAGAAAGAGGAAACTATACATAAAAATGGCGGGAAATGGGGGACATTAAAAATAATGAGTGGAGACAATGGAGGTTAAAATATACACTGACATGGGGACATTCACTGTGGGGCAGTTACAAAAACAAAGGCCTATATAAACTTAAAAGAACACAGTTGGCGAGTCATTGAGCATATAAAATACACTGGAGTCACATGTGCAAGTTAAAAGCTGCCCACAGTTTGAAAAAACACTGAAAGAGAGACACTTAAAAGCTCACTGTAAGCGATGGAGCACACACGAAGAATGAAAGCTTCAGGGAGGGACCTGCCGAGGAAGAGAGGCCTGAGAAGAGGGAAAAAGAAGGGAGAGGAAGGTGCTGCGGGGAAGGGAGGCTGGAGGGGGTGGGAAGAAAAGAAAAAAGGGGGTTCGGGGGGCACGAAGAGGCAGGAGATGGGCAGGCAAGATATGGAGATGGAGGCAAGTTAGGAGAGAGCACAGACACTCAGAAGGGGGGCATGGGAAGGGGAGGGGGTGTAGGAAGGAGGAAAACTGAAAACTGCCCAGGGGAAGGGAAAAGGAGGGGAGAGGGGTGCCTGAGGAGTAGGAAGGGGGAAGGTGGGGTTAGATTTTGTAGGAGGGGCAGAGATCAGGTCAAAGTTCATCATCCAGGAGGGGTTGGTGTTGGAAGTCTCGTTGGGAAAGGAGGTGGACAGTATGGAGATGAAGAGTGGGTGGGACACAATGGAAAAGGAGCGGCAACTGACTGGGGATAGAGAAGATAGATGACACCAGGGGATGAGGGAGGTCGAATTGGCAGACGATGTACAGGGTGCGGATGTGTTCAAGGAAAATAAGAAGATTTGGGAAGGGGATGAGGTCGTAGAGGATCCGTGTGGGGGATGGAATGCGGATATGGAAGGCAAGGCAGAGTGCATGGCGTTCGAGGATTTGGAGGGCTTTATAGAATCTGGGAGTGGCTGGAATCCAAGCGACGCTGGCATAAGAAAGGATGGGACAGATCAAGGATTTGTAGGTGTGAAGGATGCTGGAAGGATGCAGCCCCCCTTTCCAAGCAGACAGGAGTTTCAGAAGGCAGAGTCTATTGTGGGCTTTGTGTTGGATCATAAGGAGATGTGGAGTCCAGGTGAGGTGACGGTCGAGGGTTAGGCCAAGGTATTTCTGGGTAAAAGAGAGGTGGATGGACGACCATAAATGGTGAAGTAAAAATCATAGAGCCGGCAGAAGCAGGTGGTACGTCCTATGATGACTGCCTGGGTCTTGGAAGGGTTGATGAGTAGGAGCCACTGGTTGCACCAGGTGGTGAGCTGGTCGCATCATTGTTATCCTTTCGGACTTTTGTCTTTGCGGAAGTCCATTAGAGTTATGGGTTCAGTTTTTCACTTTCGTTCACAGTATAATGACAGGTACCTGGTTCGAGTCCTGGCAGGCAGCACATACAAGGCTATCGCCGTTTGCGCCACATGATGTTATCTCTAAACAAAAATTTACAGAAGTACTAGAAATCGTGTTGCGACTACAGAATTTTATTACACTGGACATGCACTATATGATCAGAAGTTCCGGAGACTCCTTATATAACGTTGAATCGACCATACGATGTCACAAGAGGCGGATGCGCCAGTATAAAAGGAGGCAGAGTGCCGTAGCACCAATGGCACAACACGCAAGTAATTCATCATGTGGGATGCAGTGAGCTCAACCCCTACAGTGCAGACGACATGGAAATTCGCAATCCCAGAACTCTGTGGCCAGATCAACATAGGGCGCCAACGGCACTCTGACCAGTTCACCAGGCGCCATACGCGGCGACAGTAGTGGTCGTTGGCAAACTGCACCTCTTCACCTCTTCATGCATCCACCATCTCATGTGCCAAAATTATTTCAGCGTTTATACGTTCGCGAGGCGGCTGATGTAGCCAGCGCCAAGCTCCAGATAGCAGTTGTATCACAGCCAGTAACCTCAACATCTCCGCTATGCCGTGCCTAGGACTCAACCATCGCCGGCCGCGGTGGTCTAGCGGTTCTGGCGCTGCAGTCCGGAACCGCGGGACTGCTACGGTCGCAGGTTCGAATCCTGCCTCGGGTATGGGTGTGTGTGATGTCCTTAGGTTAGTTAGGTTTAAGTAGTTCTAAGTTCTAGGTGACTTATGACCTAAGATGTTGAGTCCCATAGTGCTCAGAGCCATGTGAACCATTTGACTCAACCATCAACTTCTGGACAGCACGCCGCCTCCTCAGCTGGGACTCTAAGAGCTCAGAGACGTGCTCGGTGAGATCTGGAATAACTATACTGTTGTTCATCTGATGTTCACTGAAGCGTGTGTAGCTCTTTCAAGTAACACCGGACTTTTTTATTTACATTGTGGTTCTGGAAGCCTATTAGGCTCCAAGATTTTGTTTCACTTACTGAAGAACCATCCTTTCTTTTGTTTCATTGTGGAGAATATTTTTGTGGGAATTGTGTTAATTAAACTTTTGTTCCTTCCCTGAACCTGGGCTCTTTACTGGTGTCTGCCAGTGACGGACACATCACGGGGAGTATATCATCGTCAGTATAGAAGCAGTAGCAGCATAATGGGTCGACCAGGAGAGCTCAGTGACTTCGAACGTGAACTAATTATCCTTCTAAAGCTGCTTTCATGAACTGTTGTTGATTTTATTGTGATGAGGAAACACGAATGAGCACTCACAGCTTAACCAAAACCAGGCAGATCTGATGTACTGATGGACAGGTACTGCCAAACTTTGTGGAGGATGACTGTAAATAATAGCATGAAATCACTTGTGAGTTTCAGAGTGCGATCAATAGTGGAACTAGCACAATGGTTGGCGTTATAAGTTAAAAAGGAAGCAGTACATTGGTCGAGCAGCTCCTCATAAGCGACGTGTCTCTGTAGTCAGTGCTAATGAACGCTTGATGTGGTGTAAAGAGCGACGCCATTGGACTATGGAAGACTAGAAACGACTGATTTTGGGAAATGGTGAATCACGCTAGTCCGATGGAAGCGCTTGAGTTTGGCCAATTCCTGGAGAACATTACGTTGCGTCATGTGCAGTGCCAATAATTAAATATGGAGGAGGCGGTTTTACGGTATGGGGACGTTTCTCCTGGATATGATGAGCATCCCTTACTGCGCTCAAGAAACGCAGAAGGATAGGAATACATTTTATAGCAGTGTGTACTGCTTACATTCGAGGTACAGTTCAGAGACGATGATTGTTTGTATTATCATGACAATGCACCCTGTAATAATGCAGCATGAGTAGGAAGATGGGCTTTGCACAATAACATTTCTAAAATGAACTGACCTGCCCAAAGTCCGGACCTCAACCCAATGCAACACATGTGGAATAAGTTAGAACGTTGAATTCGTTCCAGACTCCAGCGTCTAAAATTACTACCGCCTCTGGTTTTGGCATTTGAGGAAGAAATGGATGCGGTTCCACTGCAGACATTCAGACACCTAATTGAAAGTGTCCACAGCAGAGTTCAAACCGATGTAAAGTCAAAGGATGGACACACACTACATTAATTTCCACTAATATGTGTCCGCGCATTTATTTTTGATGAGAGAGTGTATAGGAAGAAACGGACTGTGATCTACACAGAACGAACATTTTGTTTAATAGACCTCGATAGTGAATGTGCTGTAAGACGTAGATATCAGAAACTTCATCATATTATGATTTGTCAGAAAAGAGGAAACCAGATTGTCTCTACTCCTTAATGTGGTAATCATTACGAACAGACTTAGTTTCTTAACAATAAGCGAAAGACTAATAACATTAAGTCATGTGCCTGGAGTAAAAGCACCCCAGTTTAGTCATGTTTACCTGAACTAGATACAGCACTGAGTGCCATCCCTCCGAAGAAAAAAAAGGATTAACGACATTCACAGTAGACGGAGCTGGAAGAAAAATAATTGATATGTTTAATTGCCAGTTTTATCTGTAATGTGGTAAGACGGCTACATAAATGGGGTGGAAAATAGAGCAATAAATTATGAGGGAGTTAACAGAGCAGCTGGAAAGCCGAACAGAGACATTAACAAACAAATGGCCTACTTGTTAAAATCTTCGTTAAGACTGTACAGTTTAAGAATATGTAAGATCCAGATGCGCTCATATCAACATCGTAGATTAAGACAGCTGGTAACGACAGAGGATATATCTGTAACGTATTTAAAGCTTACCTCAACAATGACAGTGTTGTTCGTGATACATCAAAGGAATGAAATGTTCCAGACAAGGAAAACACAGAGCACTGTATTTGATGTCCTACTTCAGGGTATTTAAATTCCATCGAAAGAGCAATATTTGATGAAGTATCAACGCACATCACTCACTTCCCATAATTAGAAGAGGTTGGCTACAGTTTGCATGAAAATGCTGTGAGACGACGCGACCATTTTGATGCACTTTTGATAATTTTTCTTATGTCTTGACAACACTTTTATTTTTACAACAAAAATACGTGGTTATACTTTACGTCATTTTCAAAGGCGGTGTTGTGTCAGTCACATAAAATTGTTCATTAGATACATTGTATCACGTCAACATTCTCTATCACGAGACAAGTACAAACTGTTCACACTTGTCTCGTGATCGATATATAACACTGCTTTTGAAAATAACCTAAAGTTGAAAGGCTTTACGGTGTTGGAAAAATAAAAGCGTGGTCAAGATATGAAAAAAGTTGTCGAACGCAAGGGAGGTTGGTTTGTGGGAGTCACCCGATAACGTCCTAGTTTGGTATCATCGGATTCGGATAATCCGAATTTGATGGCCAAGACATCAACGTGAGTTCAGTATCATGCTCCTCAAACCACTGCAGCACGATTCTGGCCTTGGGATAGGGACATTTATCCTGCTGGAAAATGTCACCGCTGTTGGGGAAGACATTAAACATAAGAGATTACACGTGACCCCAGATAATGTTCACGTAGTCCACAACTGTTATGGTGCCTTCGATTACTGCCGCAGGTCCCATGGAAGCCCAAATGAATTTCTCCCATAGCATAATACTCCTCCCACAGGCCTGCGTCTGTGGCGCGCTGCTTGTTGCGAGCAGCGGTTCGGCTGGATGACGGCTTACCTGTGCACGCCATCGACCTGGTTTAACGATGAAGGAGACTTCATCCGACCAGGCGACACGATTCCACTGATCAGCCATCCATTCTCGATGGTCCAGTGCCCACTGTAATCATAACCGACGATGTTGTTGATGCGCTGAACGGTGTGCTCCAGAACGCTTGTGCCTGCGCCAGCACTGCATTCTGTCGTTAGATTCGCCACAGATCGCCGCCTATCTTGTTTCGGAGAGTGGGCAAACCTTCGATCCCTATGTTCTATGATGAGGTATGGAAATCCAACTTCTTGTCGCTTACTCGTGCTTTCAGTAATTTTCAACAACTTTCCAAAGATGCTTACGACAGTAGCACGTAAACAGGCGACCAACCTCTCTGTTTCCGAGATGCTCACTCCGAGGTGCTGGGCCACAACAATCTGGCTTTTTTCAAAGTCGCTTATGGCGGAGGATTTCCGCATTTGTGCCACTTGTGTGGAATGATTCCCTATTCGTCTCCGCTCCGCTCATATACTTCTCTTACTGCATCACGTGCCCTCGGCGACACTAGGCAGCATACAACCTCACGGTGTGCAGTGGTCATAATATTTTGGTTCTTCAGTGTATATTCAGAACCTCTTTCAATCGGAATAAATACTGTTAAGAGTATTAGAAAAATGAGACATTCTCCATCACAGAAAAAAGAGAAAAAAGTGACAACCGTTATACTACTGGAAAGTACATCTTATACATAGAATCTTTAACACTTTAACACCCAGATGAGGCAAAATAAAGACATAAATAACATTAGACTTTCATTTATTTTCATTCCTGAGAGCAGGAACCCTTACAGCAACGCCACAGGACATCGTGTTACGACTCAAACTGTGCGCGGTACAGATGGGCCCAACAACATGCCAAATGGACAACTCAGGATTGGCATCACGTTCTCTTCACCAATGAGTATCGCATATGCCTTCAACCAGACAATCGTCGGAGACGCGTTTGGAGGCAACCTGGTCAGGCTGAACGCCTTAGACACACTGTCCAGAGAGTGCAGGAAGGAGGTGGTTCCCTGATGTTTTTGGGTGGAATTATGTGGGACCGACGTAAGCCGCTGGTGGTCATGGAAGGCGCCGTAACGGCTGTGCGATATGTGAATGCCATCCTCCGAACGATAGTGCAACCATTTCAGCAGCATATTGGCGAGGCATTCGTCTTCATGGACGACAATTCGCGCACCCATCGTGCACATCTTGTGAATGACTTCCCTCAGGATAACGACATCACTCGACTAGAGTGGCCAGCATGTTCTCCAGACATAAACCCTGTCGAACATGCCTGGAATAGATTGAAAAGGACTGTTTATGGAAGACGTGACCCACCAACCACTCTGAGGGATCTACTGAGGAGTGGGACAATCAGGACCAACCGTGCCTTGAAGAACTTGTGGATCTTATGCCACGACGAATACAGGCATTCATCAGTAGAAGAAGACGTGCTACTGGGTATTAGAGGTATCGGTATTGCGAGCTAACATCCCGAAGATGTTCGGGCTCACATGCGGTTCCTCTTCGTCGAAATGTCTTGGCTCAAACTCGTCTAGCGGGTGAACCGCACGTGTCGCATTCTAAATTAGACACTCATGGCCCTTTGGTTAAATTGTCTGGCTGATGGCGAGTTTGCGAAATCCGAAGTTAATATAACATATAGTAACAGTAATAATATCGAGAACTAAATTAACGACCCATAGATGGTGTAGGCCTCACAGTTGCGATTTGGTTAGAATAATGTTTATTCAGAAAGCAAATTAATAGAGGAAGTGGTCGTATTTAGAGTTACTGTTACACTAGAGCGCATATGCATTTGATACAGTTCGGTCATTCACGATCTCATAGTGAAACGTAAATCCAGTACTCCGCCTCCTTGACTACGCGAAAAGTTACGAGTTCACACCAGGCGCGCGGCAGCTCACCGCTTAGAGACTAAGTCCGGCGATACAACACAACGCGAAATTTTCTAAGTCGTTTTACTTCCTAGCTGCCTGAAGACCGACCGTCCGCTTTCGCGTCTCCACCAGCACACACTGCCCATCCAGGGCCCCTTTTCCCGCGCTCCGAATATCTCTCAACTGACTAGGGCGATTCCCTTTCCTGAGGCCGTCCATCTGAGTGGCTACAGTTTATTCTACATTATTTTACATTTTAATACATTTAAATAATTGAAGCTTGACCACTTTCATGTACTAAATAAAATAACAATAATATCCATTACATAATAAACGTTAAATTCTTTTACATAAAACAAAAAATCCTTCTTAACTTCGAATGTCACAGTCAGTAGCCTTGCACCAATGTGCTTTCAGATAAAGAAATAAAGAACAAAAGTAACTATTATGCACTAAACTTTACGACAAATATTCTATTACCTAATTATTCAGTAAGGTGTCATGCTGTCATCGTTCAACGTGTTTTGTGTGGAGGAACTCATGATCTGATGCTTAACTGAAAATACTGATAATTTAATTTTACTATATATTTTAAACAAATAAAGTTACAGAGTTGATATTTACAAAATTTGTCATTTTCATGATGCGCTTCTGTATGAAATGTCGATCGTTAAGATCGACCAAAGCGTTCAGATTTTAGCATTCAAGTCCTTGTTACAAAACTTGTGAATTTCACTTTAATAGTAAATCCTAAACTATTATAGATGTGATCAATGTTCAAGTTTTATTGGAGTCACCATGAAAATTTATGAAGGATGGTGGATTAAAATAACTGTGGCTTATTTCCCAGCATTACTACAGACTTAATTAGTTTCCATAAATGTTTCCCTTTATAGCCGATCTTAGGTCCTCCATATGTAACTCAAATGACTTCTATTGGGTTTCCCAATGACGTAGGTTCTCGCCTGTGTCACTCGCACACTACAGCGCTTAGGCAACAATAGACAATAGACGCCTGTGAATTTCCCCATCTCGTGGTGAATTTGCGCCTTTTGTGGCACACGGTCCTGGACTACAGGGTACGTTTCACAATTCCTGGAGGCTGACTCTTTTGGCTATATACACTCCTGGAAATTGAAATAAGAACACCGTGAATTCATTGTCCCAGGAAGGGGAAACTTTATTGACACATTCCTGGGGTCAGATACATCACATGATCACACTGACAGAACCACAGGCACATAGACACAGGCAACAGAGCATGCACAATGTCGGCACTAGTACAGGTTATATCCACCTTTCGCAGCAATGCAGGCTGCTATTCTCCCATGGAGACGATCGCAGAGATGCTGGATGTAGTCCTGTGGAACGGCTTGCCATGCCATTTCCACCTGGCGCCTCAGTTGGACCAGCGTTCGTGCTGGACGTGCAGACCGCGTGAGACGACGCTTCATCCAGTCCCAAACATGCTCAATGGGGGACAGATCCGGAGATCTTGCTGGCCAGGGTAGTTGACTTACACCTTCTAGAGCACGTTGGGTGGCACGGGATACATGCGGACGTGCATTGTCCTGTTGGAACAGCAAGTTCCCTTGCCGGTCTAGGAATGGTAGAACGATGGGTTCGATGACGGTTTGGATGTACCGTGCACTATTCAGTGTCCCCTCGACGATCACCAGTGGTGTACGGCCAGTGTAGGAGATCGCTCCCCACACCATGATGCCGGGTGTTGGCCCTGTGTGCCTCGGTCGTATGCAGTCCTGATTGTGGCGCTCACCTGCACGGCGCCAAACACACATACGACCATCATTGGCACCAAGGCAGAAGCGACTCTCATCGCTGAAGACGACACGTCTCCATTCGTCCCTCCATTCACGCCTGTCGCGACACCACTGGAGGCGGGCTGCACGATGTTGGGGCGTGAGCGGAAGACGGCCTAACGGTGTGCGGGACCGTAGCCCAGCTTCATGGAGACGGTTGCGAATGGTCCTCGCCGATACCCCAGGAGCAACAGTGTCCCTAATTTGCTGGGAAGTGGCGGTGCGGTCCCCTACGGCACTGCGTAGGGTCCTACGGTCTTGGCGTGCATCCGTGCGTCGCTGCGGTCCGGTCCCAGGGCGACGGGCACGTGCACCTTCCGCCGACCACTGGCGACAACATCGATGTACTGTGGAGACCTCACGCCCCACGTGTTGAGCAATTCGGCGGTACGTCCACCCGGCCTCCCGCATGCCCACTATACGCCCTCGCTCAAAGTCCGTCAACTGCACATACGGTTCACGTCCACGCTGTCGCGGCATGCTACCAGTGTTAAAGACTGCGATGGAGCTCCGTATGCCACGGCAAACTGGCTGACACTGACGGCGGCGGTGCACAAATGCTGCGCAGCTAGCGCCATTCGACGGCCAACACCGCGGTTCCTGGTGTGTCCGCTGTGCCGTGCGTGTGATCATTGCTTGTATAGCCCTCTCGCAGTGTCCGGAGCAAGTATGGTGGGTCTGACACACCGGTGTCAATGTGTTCTTTTTTCCATTTCCAGGAGTGTATTTAGATGAGAGCGCAATACTCGTTAACTCACAGTGTGTACAACAATCAGGACCACCACCTCTGAAGGTCTCGCTCTATGGTGTACAACACGCAATATGTGGTTTTCATGAGAAATAGGAAGGGCGGAAATGATATTTATGTTGATCTCTATTCCAGTTTTCTGCACAGGTTCTGGAACTCTCGGAACCGGGATGATGCAAAGCTTTTTTTGATGTGTGTATATTCACACCGGACAATATAATTTTCAGTTTCTATTTTTCTGTATAAATATTTGAATTATTACTGTACAGCATTGAATTGTTTACTTACTGGGCTTTCTATCTACGCCTTATTATAATGTTTCCACTCGTTCGTTTTAGCACTCACACACTGCACGAATACGATAGCGTGTTACACAATCTCTTTCCAGATGAAATGTGCGAATATCTCATTCATTTGTGACACTTAATAAGTAATTTTTGAGGTATCGATGTCGTCGTCATCGACCGCACCCTAACCGTCGCACACCGCTCTCGTCTCCGCAGAAAAAGATTTAAACTGACTGCCGTAAGTAGCTGCCAGAGAGGGCTCGCCAGACTCTGCCAGGTGGCGCTTCACTAAAGGATGCTGAACTCGGTTCACCTCACTATCTGCAATTGTGATTGGTCCGCGAATCCTTTTCAGCTGCCGCACTCAGATATCCACCTCAGCACGGTGTGGTGCAAACGTCACAGACGAGGGCGTTATGCCACAGTGTGCGGATCGTGGTGCATGCTTGGTCGAGGCGGCTGCCTCGACCGCGCAGGAGTCGGCTGACAGCCAGCCGTTCAGCGGGGCTTGGTCCATCGGCTGCCTCAGTTACGACGACTCAGGGTACGGAAGGCGGACATCCGATTACAACAAAAACGGTTCATGCCATGGCAGAGGGAAGACGCACGACGGAGAGCTTGTTTCCCTGGAGGCCACTGTCAGGCACAAAGCTGCTCCAAGCTGGCAAACTAAAACCAGACTGCGTCAGCTGGAATAGGGATCACCTGGCCATTTGGTGAGGGTGCAGCGTATTTCAACAGGTGCTCTGCACATACACAGTACTTGGTCAACGGGCGAAGGAAAGAGCACAACAAGCGTTCCAAGCAGCAGTGCAAGTGCCACCAACAGTGAATCACATATCAGACTTCCCTTCTCCACCAACAAAGCTGTCAGTTTTTACATCGACCACTCAGACCAACGAACAAGTCGGAGGAAAACAACCATTAAGCAACTAGCAGCCAGAGCAGATGTCATCCAGTAACGACTTTCTTGTGTCCATTATGGCCAGCATCATGGGCTCCTTGGTGACCTTGGAGCAGAGGAACATTCTGACCAGCCTAAAGAAGACATTCCAGAAATTGTGTGCAGCATCAACCACATTGATGAAAATCATAGCCCTCTTTGAGGCAGTCATTAACGTCTTCGCCCCAAGCCATGGCCCATACACCTTCACAGACTGAAAAGCTCACATTTTGTGTATATAATGCCAAAGATCTCTAAATCAAGACGTTTGAACTAGAAGACGTCTCTACCTTCACCATGTTGACATCCCCATACACATAGAAACACGTCTCCGACCAATGCAGTCATGCAAGCTTTACAATATGGTGGACTATGACACTGATAGAGACAACTACCATGGTGTGCGGATGACCATCTATGGACGTAGGACCATCACTCGCGTCCAGTCACCTTGCCACAACTAGAAACACTGGAGGCCATGGCGATCGCCATTTCCATTGCATGTGGTGTCATTACACTCATCACAGCCTACCTTATCCCAAATAGGACGTTCGAAGAAGACAAATTTTGGCGCTGTTCGATAGCTTGGACAAAATATTCGAAGGGGGTTACCTGAACCCGAATTATTTCACATGGAACCCCTATGGCAACTAGCTGTATGCACTGGAAGGACATCTCGAGGCAGTTACCTTTGGTCCTGATGAGCCAACCATACACCAGATATCTTGTACATCGCCATGGTAAAAAACATGTGCCTGGACCCTCATCTTATCACAGTAACAGAATTAATTTCAGACTACAGTCCAGTGTTCAGTACCATCGCTGACACTGTCAACTAACTCTGCCCATCCTAGACCACCAATACAAACTCTCACCAGTACAGCATATGGCTCAGTAACAACGTCAGACCAACTCAAGACATCTCCACTACTGCCAACAGTGATTTCCACTCTCACTGGAAAACTCCACACGTCGTTCCAACAAAGCACCATCAGATCTGCACATCCTACTGGGAAATAATACGAACTGTCTCCCTTGCTTCAGGACATGCAGACCTTGACGAACAGAACCAGGAAATGCTGCCAGTGCTACCAAAAACCAGCAGTAAGACACGATATGAAACGCCTCTCGCAGGAGTTACACAATCACGTCATGGAAGATTGCACAGAAGTTTGGGAGGACAGACGGCCAACTTCATACTTCAGTCTCGCGACGAATAGGCGCTCGTAAAGGCATTGAAAACATCTCGTGCACCAAAGCACGCACTCTAGGGCTCTGCCTGCCTCCTCTGCGACCCAATGGCAAAGACAGAAATATTCACGAACACCTACAAACGTCAGAACGCTCTCGACATCCAAGACGACAACGCTGAAGTGGACAGGGCGCATCGATGGCTGCATTATCTTCATCTAGATGACCTGTAGGTTGACATAACGCCAAGACGATCCTCCGACAGCTGGGCACTCACTTGATGCTGGGATCATACGGCATTACAAACGCCCACTGAAGCAGTTACCAAGAAAAGCAATAGATCGTCATTACTAGGATTTTCAACAGTTCCCTCCACGTGGGCTACTTTCCATCCTCCTGGAAGATAGCAAGGATCGTGCCAATCTCCAAACTGGGCAAAGATTTAAGTCAACCAGGAAATCACTGACCCATCAGCCACTCACCTAGCATGGCCAAGGTCTTCAAATGGCTGTTACTGCAACGATTGAAATTCCTTCTCACCACTCATGACGTCATATGGCCAGACCAATCTGTCTTCTAGCCATCCCTCTCTGCCGAGCTCCAACTGCTGTGGGCCTCAGAAAACACCGCCTACAACCTCAACTGTGTCAGCCATGCAGCAGCGGTGTTCCTGGATGTGGAGGAGGCGTGTGATAGGGTCTGTAAGGAAAACTTTCTCCTTCAGTTACTGAACCTTCACACTTTCCCAGACTACCTAGTGAAAGTTATTTTCAGCTTTCTAATGGAACAGAGATATTTTGTCAATATTTATGGATATCAATCTACTATCATGGCTTCACAGCAAGGAATTCCACAAGGTTCAGTGCTGTCCCCCACACTGTTTGTAATCTATGCCATTGACGTACCGGTACTCTCCCAGGTGGTGCCTGCACAATTCGCCAACGGTACAACCTGCTCAAGAGTAGTCGACGAGTTACCGTCGTCATCAACAGAATGAACATCGTGGCGAACTGGGCAGCTGACCACATCACTCAACTCAACGCCACAAAAACGGGGGTCATAATGTTTACGATTTGCAGATCCGACCTTTGGGACAGATCGGTGTTGAGCAGAAAATAAATCACCTGGACAAACCGCTTCAAGAACCTCGGTGTGCATTTTTACAGCAAGCTGCTTTTCAAACTCCACCTGTCTGAGAACAGAAAAAGAATCCTTGGGGTGACGAAGACGTCTTTCAAAATATATTTCATCTATTCACGTGTTTTATTGTTCGATATATAATTTTTAACCGAATTTTATTGTCTTTGATGCTTGACAATACTCGGGATTTTTTGAAGTATATTTGAAAGCAAGTTTCTTTTGCTACTTCTTTTCATACATTAATTTGTTCTGTTACTGTTTCAAAATTTTATCCTTATGGCTATATCATCTGCAAAAGAAGATAAACATGTTATTTATACAGACCTTTCTTAGTTTATACCCTTAAATATTTAAACAGGTTAAAGAATTTTGTTTCCTGGCTCCATTCTTGCACTTTTTTCCGAATACGCAGTTGGATAGTTGCCCTGTCGGACTTGTTTCGATTTGAAAGGATTTAAAGAATCATGCTTAGAATTTTGTTTTGGACTTCGTGTTAGTCAGAGCTGCTCTTATAATTCCTAGCAGTTAATGTTTCATTAACTTCCATTTCTACCAGTAAGTTATTTAGCACATCACTCTCGCTGGAGTCATATACCTTTATTAAAATTTACGAAATACTGTGTTTCTCTGAGAATACAACATCTTACTAAGGTTTTTAGATACACTGTTATAATATAATGGTAATATCCGTGTAATTCATTTTGCTTTGGCGCCAAATTTTAATCATAATGGCAGATAACAGCAAAGTTTAATTTTTCTCAAGTATCACACTACCCTGAGCAGTTTTGACAATTAATTTTGCAAGTCCTTTGTCCAAATGTTGACACTGGTGTTAGCAGATATCAGCAAACATCATGTTGTCACAACACTGTACAGGCCTCAAAAATATCCGTTTCTGGATATAATCAGGTTGAATATTTAATATATCACTTTTCGTAAGCACTAGTTCTTCATGAAGCCATACACTAATCTCAAAGGAGAACGATAAGTCTGTATTTCTGTGGAACGTGTGCTGCACTGAGCTCACTCGGTTTATGGTAGACATTTCCCGTGAATAATCACACAACGACAGTGAAGTACACTAGTCTCATTAAGGCTAGAACCAAAGATCTCTGCGAACTCTAGCGGCTTACGTGCTACACAGTTTATGTAATTTGTTAGAGATGGAATTAGTTCGGACGTAGCCACTATGACAGTCTCCGTAACTGAGAAAATGTTTGATGTGATATAGTGTAGACAGGTGCAATAGCATCATGAACCTCAAATTCTCGAGTAAAATCACTTGTGTACCAACCAGGAAAACGAAATGAAACAAACGTGCATTCCAAACTGGCATTCTATTTGTTGACAGTCTGAATGTTGAACATCACTAGAAGAAATAGCTTTCCTTCCATATCATGCATTGTGTCTACGATTCCGTTCCAGATATGCAGTTGTTTCTTTTTGCGATAGGTCTTGTGTAATTATGAAGATTTTTCATGTAACATTCAAACAATATTTTTTAAGGGTGAGGCAATGTTGACTAAAAACCGAATATGTTTCTTTTTCATGCGTCATACCTGTGCAGCACTGTTACGCCACCTGTTAATTCTCTCGGTGAATGTTTTGTGCTGTTGAAAGTACCAACTTCATAATGAAATCCACGAAGTCTACTTTCCCCTCTCTGTGAGACACAATTTTCCACCTTCACGCGTAACTGTTGTCGCCGAAGCATTCACAGAGCTTACGCAAACTGAAGGCAGAGCAATTCTAGTGTAGAGGAGCACGGACTCGCAAATCCGCAGTTAGAGAAAATTACCCGAGCTCCTCGACTTGCGCACAGTTATTTTTAGATTAAAAATATTTCTCACTTTTGTTCTCAAAACCCCGTATAAGAAATAAAACAGTTTCCATGCCACTTCATGGTAACAGGATCTGGATAAAAATAATAAATTATGTGCTGTTTAATGTATTTACTTCGATTTCAGTATACGTAGCTTCAAGTACGATACAGATATGTCCCCACATTTATGAAAAATCTTGTAGTTTAAGTTAAATTAAGACGACGCTATTTGATACTATTTGTGTGACAAAAATCGCAGGTGGTTCGTACATCGTGAAAAATACTCTGAAGGGGTATCTTAAATTTCAGTTTCCTTTTCTTATCTTGAACATAAAAAATCTCTTGAGAACCCATTTTTCAACATTTTTGGTACCATTAGCATATTCTCTGCCAACTAAACAGTATAATAACGGAAATTAAAAAACGAGTGTACAGGAATATTCACAAGATTTCCGTCACAACATGTATAAGTACATTATTAGGGCCAAATGACGAGAGGTGCACTCAAAACACAATGAAAGTAATTCTACTTTTCATTAAATTTCAGATATTTTTCCACAAAAAACTTTTGTTAGATTTTAAGAATTGTCAGCTCCTCGACCGACTGCTTTACTCCACATTATACAACCTACCGCTGCAATCGTGTTCCTCTGAGTTAGCGCTCTTCGTAATTTACTTTCAGTTACTTAACTTTTGACTTCGCTTTTGTTATATTTTTCAAGAAATCCGATTGCCTTATGCTGTTCCAAACTCATACTGCTCCACTGAAGTGACAGACTCAACTTTAAAATGGCAGTTTTTGAAGTCATTGGGTCTGAAGAAGTCATGGTAGTATATGTCAGGGCTCATCATATAATAACAGTCCTCTGACGTAGTGCGGCATTTAACATAGTTTAGCCTCGTGTTTTGGAGGAGTCAGGTTCAGATTTAATGTTACCGTAGTTTTCTCTACTTGTGGCAGATATCACGCGAAACGCTTATGCAAGGAGAACCGCCTGCTATTGATATAATGGCGGTCCACCCCTCACCGTTAGATCTTTATTTTACTTTTTGTTTTAGACATATTGCGTTCCCTCCTGGAAAGGAGAGGGTGAGCACTTGTAGAATTTAATTCATCTGAACCAAAACAATATTGCTGCCTTTGGTTGCAGCAGAATCTCAGCTCCGAGGAATAATTTGTCTCACGGCACGTTATTTTTTAACTCACTTGCACAAAAATGCAGTCGCGGGAGCAAGAGCTGCTCTCACTATTCATAACATTTACTTGCGACAGTATTATATTCTTACCACATATCTCACATTCTATAACCAACGTATAGTATGGCAATTTCCAAGACAACAGAGGGAGAACAGACACGTCAATGACCGGACGGAGCGTTCGTAATTTTGTGAAAAAATAAATGAGGCACGTGGGAGATTAGAGCACGGAACTCCCGCTTTACAGTCCAGCACCGTGATCACACAATCACGAGGTGGAGGTTTATGCAGTACGCTCGGTGTTACGCGTCTTTAGCTTGGACCGTTGTCTGTTTCGCTTTTCCTTCTTTCGTCACAGTTCAGTACACTTTCTTCCTGTTTTCATGCTTAAACTGTGTTTTGTTGCACTATCCACTGGCCCATTTTACTACTCAATCTGAGGGGGAGGGGGTGCGATGGGGAGTTTCCCTTGTTAAAAAGTTACCCTGACGTTAAACTCTTTTATGTTATTCTTAATTATTGGTCCAGGATGGAGACGAGTGAATTTCTGTTGTTATTAATAAACCTATTGTTTATTGTCTACCTGTGGGTAAGTTCTTCCACACGAAGCCCAGTGAGGCCTACTTCAATTGTCGGCGACGTTATCTGAGAATTTAGACTGAACTTTCGTGCTGCATCCTAGGTAGACGGTGTTATTACGCCTTTTATATTTGGTATGTATACATCAGATCTCCGTTTCCACGGCAACCACGGACGTAACTACCTTAGTGGTACTGCTTTCGTACAACATGCAACATGTACAGGAACTGATGTTGGAAACTCCAGATGAAGAACTTCTAGGCATTGCCACCGCCGTTTCCTTCATTTGGCAGTAAAGCAGAACCATGGGCCAACTACGTCACCCACTTAGAACAGTATTTCATTGTCCACGGAACTTCATATGAGACTCAACAACGCACTTTTTAGTATCCTTACGCAAGGGCTAATGTCTATCGCTTCTTGCATCAGTTAAATCCAGATGCACAACAACATGTCTTCACCTATGAAGATCTGAAAACCTGTTTGTTAGAATATTCGCAAGTTCGTGTGGCAGCCGCCAGCCGTGAATATTTTCGTTGTCATAAATGGAACGGAGAATCTTGCTGGGATTGGGTAGCTCAATTGCAGCGACTATCCTGGGATTGCCATTTTCAGTGCTCCAATGCTAAGTGCATACAAACTCATGCCGAATCGTTGGTTACGGATATGATTGTACACTGAAGAGCCAAAGAAACTGGTTTCGTATAGGGCCTCCGTGAGCACGCAAAAGTGCCGCAACACGGCGTGGCATGGACTCGACTAATGTCTGAAGTAGTGCAGGAGGGAATTGAAACCATCAATCCTGCAGTACTGTCCATAAATCCGTAAGAGTACAGGAGGGGGGGGGGGGGTGGAGATCTTTCCGAACAGCACGTTGCAAGGTATCCGAGATACGCTCAATAATGATCATGTCTGGGAGTTTGGTGGCCAGTGCAGATGTTTGAACTCAGAAGAGTGTTCCTGGAGCCATTCTGTAGCAATTCTGGACGTGTGGGGCGTCGCGTTGTCCTGCTGGAATTGCCCAAGTCCGTCGGAATGCACACTGGACGTGAATGGATGCAGGTGATCAGACAGAATGCTTACGTACGTGTCACCCGTCAGGGTCGTATCTAGACGTATCAGTTGTTCCATATCACTCCAACTGCACACGCCCCACACCATTATGGAGCCTCCACCAGCTTGAACAGTCCCCTACTGGCATGCAGGGTCCATGGATTCATGAGGTGGTTTCCATACCCACAAACGTCCATCCGCTCGATGCAATTTGAAACGAGACTCGTCCGACCAGGAAACATATTTCCAGTCATCAACAGTGCAATGTCGGTAGTGACGGGCCCAGGCGAGGCGTAAACTTAGTGTCTTTTGCAGTCATCAAGGGTACACGAGTGGGTATGCGGCTCCGAAAGCCCATATCGATGATGTTTCGTTGAATGGTTCGCACTCTAACACTTGCTGATGACCCAGCATTGAAACCTGAAGCAATATCCGGCAGGGCTGCACTTCTGTCACGCTGAACGATTCTCATCGGTCGTCTTGGTCCCGTTCTTGCAGGATCTTATTCCGGCCACAGTAATGTCAGAGATTTGATGTTTTACCGGATTCGTGGCATTCATGGTACACTCGAGAAATGGTCGTGCCAGAAAGTCCCCACTTCGTCGCTGCCTCAGAGATGCTGTGTCCCATCGCTCGGGCGCCTACTGTAACACCACTTTCAAACTCCCTTAAATCTTGATAACCTGCCATTGTAGCGGCAGTAACCAATCTAACAACTGCGCCAGACACTTGTTGTCTTATATATGCGTTGCCGACCGCAGCGCCGTACTAGGCTTGTTTACGTATCTCTGTATCTGAATATATTACGTCCAGCCTCATCGTCAAATGTGTGGTGTCTAGGAATCCTGCGTACTCTGTTCGCTAGACAACATTCAAACAGTATTAATGACTTTTATTACAAAATAAAAAGAGACGATACTTACCTTTTGCAATTATACGGATGTGTCGCAAGCAAACGGCCACATAAAAATAATCTATCGTCTTCAGTATGAACAATTACCAAGTCTGTGATACACAGAGAATGCAAGCGATGTAACTAGATCTGACGCTGCTATACAAGTGCCTAATCTTAAAGCTGCTTTTCAACTGGGTCGTCACCAGTCGGTCGCGGCGCTTATATACTCTTGACATAGGGACCGCTGCTGTCGCGTTGTCGTCTTAGAGAGGAGTCGTCAGCGGACGATTGACTGACGTCTTCTCACAGCCATCTCTTCTCTATCGTTCCCGACTGACGTGCCGGAGCTTGACTTTACGCCGTAACAGAATAAGCACGTCTATACCAGTTTCTTTGGCGCTTCAGTATAGTACATTCCCCAGATGAAGGGCTCCGGAATGACCTTCTCAAATTAAATGACCCATCTTTATCAACTGGCCTCCCACTCATTCAGGCTTTTGAGTAGTTAGTCCTCTGCTGCCACACGTGCAAGACTCACCACAGGTACTTGTACTTCTTCTACAAAAGACATCACGGGCTGCTGACACATCCAGATGTTATCGGTGTGCATCACTTCTGGCATCACAAATCATACACCAGCAATGCTGCTTTTGCAATGAGAAGTACAAAGCCTATGGCAAAACTAGACAATAAGCAGGGGTTTGACAATCCACACCTAAAAGAAATATTGATAGTAACGGTTTGTAAACAATCGACTGACTCACAGTAAGTAGACTACGTGCACGGAATGGATGTCCTTCATGTGCAACCCATCTGCCCATCCCCAATAGGTTGTTTGTAGGTAGTAATCAACACCTTCCCCATCATCTTCCTAACAGTTACTGGCGCCGCCTCCACCATCATGCATTGATTCACCATCACTACAAGCCTTTGAAGAACTACTAACGATTTACAGCTATGACACAACTGAGGAGGGTGGCTAATACTCTGGTGAATTTAAGTATTTGTTGGCATCACTGTCGACTTGTACTCTGGTCATTGTCTCGATATAAGTCACAGATATCTTGTGTTTAGATCGCTTTAATGTTCAGAGTCTGGTAGTCCATAATTCGACGAATTGCATCCAAACTGTTGTGCTTGGTAGCCATGTTCAAGAACTTTGTTTCGAAAAATGCCTGTGTTTTCCTCACCGACTTTGAAGCGCACGTCACCTTGCAGCCCTCGGGCCGCCTCGATTTTTTTAAGGTCCAAAATGTCCCTTTCACACTGCGGGACAAGCTTCACCTTGAGCTACAATAACTGTAAGAAGAAGGAATCCTGGCTACAGTAGCCGACTGGCAGTGGACTCCTCCTGTCGTGGCAATCGGAGAGCGAAATGGATCTTTACCAATTTGTGGCCATTTTAAGCCCACATTAAATGCACTATCTGTCAGCGACACATGCCCCATCAGGAAGGTAGAGTATATCATGGCAAAACTTGCCGGTGGCTCACTGTGTGCAAAACCATATGTAAAGGAGGTCCATTTATGGCTGTTTTGGATGAAGTCTCCAGTCACATCAATTACTGACGTGATGCCGTTGCAATCGATACCACCGGAGGGGGCGCCTGTCAGTAGTTGGCGACACCTCGCAACAATTCCACTAACATCGATAGCGGTCCCGCAAGACGACGCCGTGAGAAACGATGCATGGCCCCTGGATACGGTCTCCCTCGGCTGCCGACAGTAGCGACCTCTGCAGACTGGATAAAACTCAGTCATGCGGCGGCCAAAGAACAGTTCATTTGGTCGTAGGCTAGAGACGAGTATATCATCTGCTGTCTATGAGACTGTGTGTTAGTGTTGTAGTAGATTGCTGTGAAACTTGTATATAGGATTGCACTACCGGACTGAATGAAAGTTAAGTAGAGATTCAGTTATTGCGTATTGCCGGCCGAAGTGGCCGTGCGGTTCTAGGCGCTGCAGTCTGGAACCGCGAGACCGCTACGGTCGCAGGTTCGAATCCTGCCTGGGGCATGGATGTGTGTGATGTCCTTAGGTTAGTTAGGTTTAACTAGTTCTAAGTTCTAGGGGACTAATGACCTCAGCAGTTGAGTCCCATAGTGCTCAGAGCCATTCAGTTATTGCGTATTGGCGTGGATTAATTATTTTGCTCTTGTCCAGATCCCTAGGGTGACAGTCAGTTGCTCCGCTACTCCTGGCCACCCATCTTCGTATGTTGTATCACGTGGAGGGACACCACAATAATTAATACCCCAGATGACCTTACCCTATACTGTCGCCAGCACTTTGGCATTGCCATCCTGGCTGAAAGATATTTGGAACAGCAGACAGAAAGAGTTCTGGGCACAGCCAATTACCTGAATGATATCCTCGTCACTGGTAGAAACAAGAAGGATGTTGGCACCCCGTTTGTGACAAGGCTTTTTGAGATTTAAAGCAGGCGCTCCTTCAGCCAATGGGCCTCATGGTTTACGACCCTGCGAAGTTACCGACTGTAGCAGCAGTTACGCCGGAGTATGATCTTGGGATCGTTCTTTCTCACAAAGTCAACAGAGCGGAATTTCGGATTACATTCCCCTCGAGAACTCTGACGCTCGGACAACGCAGTTTCAGTCTAACAGAAAAAGAGGCTCCGGCCATCATATTTGGTCTCAAAAAAGTGTCACGATTTATGGCAAGCGTTTGTTCTTCTAATACATAATAAGCCACTCTTCGGCGCCTGCAACCAATTGGGTTTCTCTCAGAGTGTGCCGATTTATTAGCCCCTTACTTATCTGTCACATGTAACAACTTTCTCGACGAGAGATCGGTACCAAAAGACTGGGAATTTGCACAACTTACAAGAATACTCACGAAAGGAAACAGATATAATCTGCTGAATTAGAGACCCATATCACTGACGTCGATTTAGAGTAGGATTTCGGAACATACATTGTATTCAAACATTATGAATTGTCTCAAAGGTGACTGTCTATTGACATACAGTCAGCACGGATTTGGAAAAGATGTTTGTTGTGAAACTTAGCTAGCTATTTATTCGTCGAAAGTTATAAGCACTATCGACATTGTGTCTCAAACTGATTCCATGTTTCTAGATTGCCATAAAGTGATTGATATCGTTCTCATAAGAGACTTCTAACCAGATTGCATGCGTATGGAGTATCACTTCAGTTGTGAGACTGGATTCATGATTTCCGGTCAGAAAGGTTACAGAACGTAGTAATTGATGGAAGATCATCGAGTAAAACAAAAGTGATCTCAGGCGTTCCCCAAGGAAATGTTATAGCCCCTCTGCTGTTCCCAATCTATATAAACGATTTAAGAGACAATCTGAGCAGACTGCTTGGATTCTTTGCAGAAAATTCTGGAAATTATCATCCTGTAAGGTTATCAGAAGTTCAGAACGAATCGCAAAATGACTAGTGACGGTAAGTATATGGTGTGAAAAGTGGCAATTGCCTCTGAATATGAAGTGTGAGGTCATCGCGTGAGTACATAAAGATATCCGCTAAATTTTGATTATACGATAAATTACACAAATTTCAAGGCTTTAATCCAACTAAATACCTCGGAATTACGATTACAGACAACTTAAATTGGAACGATCACATAGACAACATTGTGGAGAAGGCAAACCAATGACTGCGTTTTATTGGCAGAATCCTTTGAAGATGCAGCATGTCTACTAAAAACTGCCTACACTACGCTTGTCCGTCCTCTGCTAGAGCATTGCTATACCCCATGGTATCCTTATCAGATAGGACGGACGGAAGACATCGAAAAGGTCGAGGGAAGGGTAGCCAGATTTGTATTATCATGAAACAGGGGAGATAATGCCATGGATATTATGCACGAGCTGGGTGGCAATCATTAAAACAAAGGTGTTTTGGTTGCAGTGAGATTTTTTCACGAAATTTACATTACCAACTTTCTTCTCTGAATGTGAAAATACGTTATTGTCGCCATCTCACTTGGGGAGAAATGATCATCATAATAAAATAAGAAAAAACAGAGCACGTACAGAAATATTTCACCGTTCATTTTTCCCACGTGCTGTTAGAGAGTGGAAAGTCTACAGGCGGTCGGAAGAACACTTTGCCAGGAAATTAAGTGTGAATTGCAGAGAAGTCATGTAGATGTAGATGCAGGGGCATATCACCTAGTACGTTTTGGAGAGTGTTCTAAATAGTCCCTGTAGACAGAACTTGAAAGGCGTGCTGGGAGAATCTATGGCTCTGCCAGAGAGTCAGCTACAATTTCAGTCCACGCATTAATCTTAAATTTTCTATGATGTCTAGTCTGTACTGCAGCAAGACGATTGCCATCGGACCGTATGTGTTGCTTGAGGAAATTTGTTATTTCATTTCTTCGAAACGTTGTGTCATCTGTAGACAAAACACAAAAGACAGGAAACGGATTGGCAATACCATCGGCAAAAATTCTCCTGTTGTGGGTGATGTCAAGCGTAAGGCCCTTCACGCGTTGCAGGGTTTTTCCATGCCAAATCCGCTGAACTGTTGTGATGACTAATTTCCAAAAAATCGTCACACTTCTTAAAGTAATCATTTAGCAAAATGAACAGCCTATCACAGGCTCTGTGGAGTGGGTATATAAATTGAAATACACGGCCGGAAAAAATGCAACACTCTCAAAGACTGTATTCAAAAAATGGTTCAAATGGCTCTGAGCACTATGGGACTTAACTACCGTGGTCATCAGTCCCCTAGAACTTAGAACTACTTAAACCTAACTAACCTAAGGACATCACACACATCCATGCCCGAGGCAGGATTCGAACCTGCGACCGTAGCGGCCACGCGGTTCCAGACTGTAGCGCCTATAACCGCACGGCCACACCGGCCGGTCAGACTGTATTCACTGGCACCAGGGAACGATATGTGCATACTGGGAAGCTACAGTGTTAGTGACTCCTTTGTCACGGTCATCGGCGATCAGGTGGTGCTCAGGCTTGTCTGTGTGCCTTCTGCTTTTCTCCGCAGACAGTAACTGTGCTTAGAGATGAGTGCAGCGTTCGTTCCAGGGTACAACGATGCCTCACTGTCGAGTACATAACCATTTTGAACAACTGCAGCCGTCTGAAAAGGCCAGCGATAACCAAGATGGATACATCGACGGATTTCTGTACTTGGACACAATGTATCGGTGATGTGTCGCTGCTTTGAGCAGCTGTCTGTGGAACATTTCCACATCTGTAGACCAGGTTCTGGACGTAGGTGTAGCACAGACGCATATTAACATCAACGCATATTTCTAGTGGTGGTGGCCGATCTAACATCATCCAGGGAAGAAATTCGGGCAACTGTTGCACCTGCTGTGTGACCGAAGACCATTGGCAATCGTCTGCCAGTAACAGGATTAAAATCACGTGCACCTCTAGCCAGGTAGCCACCGACATCATGCCACCGCCAAGAATCTGTCTTTATGCAAGTGATTGGCGTATATGCACACGGCGTTGATGTGGTCAGCGGCCTATTTTGGAGTGCATGCGTCCCACGACGCACAGGTGCCACCCATGCCTCATGGTGTTCGGAACCATCAGTTACAACTCGCAATTACATTTGGTGTTTCTGCAGGGTACGCAACCAGTCACCGCTACCTTGCACAGATTGTTATCCTCGTGCTGCTGCCATTTCTTCAACAGGAAGGTGATGTGATTTTTCAGCAAGACAATGCACACACATATACGACTGCTGCTACGCAACGTGCTCTTCTTAGTGTAAAACAACTTTTCTGACCAGGAAGAGCATCTCTCGCCAGTTGAATACATGTGGGAAATGGTGAAGTGGGAATTTACTCGTCCTCCAGACCCTGCAAGAACCACTGCTGAGTTGCGACAGAGGTGTAGGGTGCTTGGGACTCTCTATTGCAGGATGTCATTCGACACCTTTATGATCGTTTGCAAGTGAGAATAGACGCCTGCGTTGCCACCTTAGGGAGTTACAGTGTATTAAAGCCATTGTTTGAGCATCCTCTACTGTGAAATGTGTTTTTCATTTGATCTGAATTTGTTAGAATATATTCTTGGAATGATGAACTACCTGTCAAATCAGTTTTTATTAAAGGACCTTATGATTGTGGATGCTGTATTTCTTTTTTCGGCAATGTAAACAGTCAGTTACATTTCTGTGAGTGCTCATCATTTAGCCATAAAAATAAGTTTCATTACCTATGGACTCTTTTGTTTAATTGACACGTTCCACATCGCAGAGTATCTCCTGAGTATTACTTATGGAACATGGAACTTGGTAACTGAGGAGGTAGTATGAGGCTGCTCGGGGCGGTGAACTGCATGGGCGGCGGCCGTGTTTCTGCTGCTAGACGCCTCGTATTGCATCACTGGACATCAAAGATTTTTTAAACTGGATATCGTAGATAAGCAAATTCCGTGAGCGGTCACTGAGCATTCTCATTAGTGTCGATATGAATACATGAATTTCAAGTGCCAGGCAGGCTCGCCATGGAGGTTTCGTTACTGCAGGCGTCTTAACCATGTCCACTAAAATATCAAATTCGAGAATACGGTAAAGTAATAGCTTGTGTTATCGAGAATAAAGTTTTCATTGTGCTGTGGGGTGAAGCCCTTTCGAAACTCCTTGACAGATTAAAATTGTGTGCTGGACGGGCATCGAAACCAGAACAGTATCTTTCATGGGCGATGCCCTTGCTATCCGGGCTGTTTAGGCACGACTCGTCTGAGCTATCCAGGCACGACCTACTCTCTCAACGTCTTTAAGGTTGGAAATTAGAAAAGAGCTAAGCACAGAATTAAACCTGTGAGGGTGGATCGTGAGTTATGTTTCTATAGCTCTGGCGGTAAGATCATTACGAATGACGGGCAAGGTCCTGGGTTCGAGTCCCATTCCGACACAGTTTTAATCCATCAGCAAATCTCAGAGTGTGTTTCGCCCCCACAGCTTACGGTAAGAGCTTGGGAACGTCAGTTGAACAGGGACTGACGTTTAGGAAAATAAACATTAGATCGAAATTGACAACTACCACTTCTGATTTCAAATAATAGAAACATAACATGTGTATTGGGTACTGGTAGAGAACCAGAAAGGCAGTAATTCAAAGTTCAGTACTTTTGACTGAGTTGGCAACATCTATTTAATACGATAATGCTAAGTTAATCACAATCGTATTTGAAACTTCCTGGCAGATGAAAACTGTGTGCCGGACCGAGACTCGAACTCGGGACCTTTGCCTTTCGCGGGCAAATGCGCTATTAAAGCTGTGAGGAGGGCTCGTGAGTCGTGCTTGGGTAGCTGAGTTGGTAGAGCATTTGCTCACGAAAGGCAAAGATCTCGAGTTCGAGTATCGGTCCGGCACACAATTTTAATCTGCCAGGAAGTTTCATATCAGCGCACACTCCCCTGCAGAGTGAAAATCTCATTCTGGAAACAATCCTGTTTGTTTTTGGATAAAGTCTGTTGTTTCGAGCATCTTTCTAGGTTAGTGTACGATACAGACATTCCACAATGGCACTGATCAGCACAAATCAGAATTCGTTGATGATTCACTTTCGACGTGGTGGAAGCTGCTTGGTCCTTACGTAGAACTGCTCAACACATTGAATATGAGTTGTCGGGTGTGTGTCATCAATGGTGCCAGTGTTGGAAGGCATCATATTACTAGCCACTGCTGATCTCAGAACCAACGTAGCTCCAATTAAAACTAATGTTGCCCACTAAGTGCCATCCAGAAACGTTTGTTAGAAGCTGGGCAAGAATCTATGGAGTACTTGGATAAACTTACTCAGCATTTCGTCACCGCGCAGCCCGTCTTTCCCAGAGAAACTAAATATGTAATAGAAGGAATGAATGGTGAAAAGTTATAGTTACTGACGATAGTAGGTCATCTAATGAGATTATGGATCACTTTTGACAGTGAACCACGACTGCTGTAAGGCTTAGGCGGTATGTGGCACAATGCTGCTGTTGAGAAGGGAGTGGAACAAATACACATTTACTGAATTCAAAGCAGACACTACAAGTTTATAGTAAAACTTTGAAGCATCTGATGAAATACATCGTTGTTATGTGGGCATCTGCCGTTACAGATTAAGAAAGGAAAGCCTGTTCGAGAAGTAAAATGTCTATTGAACCACAAAATGTCTTTCTAGAATGAAATTTTCACTCTACAGCGGAGTGTGCGCTGATATGAAACTTCCTGGCAGATTAAAACTGTGTGCCGGATCGAGACTCGAACTCGGGGCCTTTGCCTTTCGTGGGCATGTGCTCTACCAACTGAGCTACCCAAGCACGACTCACGCCCCGTCCTCACAGCTTTACTTCTGCCAGTACCTCGCCTCCTACCTTCCAAACTCAGCGCACACTCCGCTGTAGAGTGAAAATTTCATTCTAGAAACATCCCCCAGGCTGTGGCCAAGCCATGTCTCCGCTATATCCTTTCTTTCAGGAGTGCTAGTTCTGCAAGGTTCGCAGGAGAGCTTCTGTAAGTTTGGAAGGTAGGAGGCGAGGTACTGGCAGAAGTAAAGCTGTGAGGACGGGGCGTCAGTCGTGCTTGGGTAGCTCAGATGGTTTTTTAATCTGCCAGGAAGTTTCACACAATGTCTTTGTTTCACATTATGCCGGCACGGTAGCTCAGCGTGTTCGGTCAGAGGGTTACGTGCCCTCTGTAATAAAAAAACTGAGTCAATCGATCAACAACGAACATAAAAATGGATGTCTTACGACGTCCGCACCGACCAAATGCAACGAACAAAAGCGAACAAAATGAGATTAAAAAAAAAAAAGGATGGTAGAACACTTGCCCGCGAAAGGCAAAGGTCCCGAGTTCGAGTCTCGGTCCGGCACACAGTTTTAATCTGCCAGGAAGTTTCACACAATGTCTTTGTTTCACATTATCAGTATTCGTAGCTTCTTGAAGCTCCTCTTCATTTTTAACTTTAATAAGGTTGACTACAAATTACTAAAATTAAATACAGCTTCACTTATTACTTTTCAACATTCCTCTTTTTTTTCTGGAAAAAGGTTGAACTGGCCAGTCGCTACCGGAAAAGTATTAAAGCAATATCTTAAATGGTAACTTGACATTCAAATTCAACATGCAATTTTCAGATATTGGGATTTATTGTACTTGGAGATACCTCCTTTAAATAAAATAATTTCTGTTATGATTAGGTGCACCCCAGTTTATTGTTCGACTTAAGACAAATGTTTGAATAAATGCACTAATAAAGCATTAAGTAATTTGACCAGTGCAAGGTAAGACATAGTAGTGGTGTCTATTGTGCAAAAAGTGATTCTGAATATATTGTTTATCAAAAGAGTTGCTGAGAACACCATAGGGGAGGTGGGGCTAGTTGGCATATGGGGTGAGTTGGCACACTGCTTCTTTTTTCTACGCTATAAGAACTGAGCCGTAGGATCCCAACAGTCAAACTCACAAACGACGTTGTACCTTCCATTGTAGGTTCAGTCTGATGAGAATTCCCAGAGAGGAAGGACTTCATGTTTCTTGTTTATAAGACGGTGATTATTATTTTTCACTCTATGGTTTTCTTATTCCGTGAAGCTCTAGAATAAGTCTAGGAATTTTACGCATCTGTGGTGGGTAGAGGAGAAAATAATAATTTTATTCGAGTACCGAGCTGCTTCGTAGGACTTTATGTGTAGCAGTGGGGCATCCATCTTGTCTAAAATCCGTTGTTGCAGCACGTTGGCATCATAGCTTACGGGCATGTTGGCATAGACCATGTTGCGTATGCCAACTTACCCCTCACTCACATTTTTTTTCACATAGGTATTTGCTGACTTTTTTTAACTACTTTCTGATACATTTCGTCGAAAGTTTGCCATGATGAATTACAAGAGGAAGACGGAACGAGCAAATGATACTGCTTAGAACATGAAGAATGCAGTATGTGCTCACATTATCGACAAAAGAAGCCTAGCCGCCACAGCAGAAGAATTCAACATCCCTGTATGGAGCTTAGCCAGGTATTGCCAAAAAGCAAGAGACTGTGATGCTTCCACTGATGAAGTCCCTGATGTTCTAAGTGGATAATAACTTCTGGAAAGTATGAATCAGCCAAGTGACATAACTTCAAAAAAAATAGTTATGTAAGCTTTTCCCTGTGGGCGTATTGAACTCTAGCTACTACACATGCCTGTCAGAATATCAGGTTCACAACTGATGACATACTTCGTATTTTGTGTTACAGGCTTTCTCTCTTGAACAGGAGTATCTGTTAAATAAATACGTTAAGAAAGGTTCAGATAATTTTTTCGTCTTGAGCCCGATGAGGTTAGAAAATCTGCTTTTCAATACGCCACCAAAAATGAAGGTAACGTACCACTTTCTTGGGAGGAAAAGAAAATAACGGCATCTTACTGGTACACGCATTTTATGAAGATGCATCGGAGTTTACCCATCCGAACACTTGAAGCAACAAGCCTAGCCAGGGCCACCAGTTTTAATGAAGTAAATGTGAACAATTTCTTCAGTTTGCTTAAAAAGGTTTTGGATAGACTGAAGATGCAAACTCAAAATATATGGAATACGGATGAAACGGGGATCACAACTGTACAGAAACTAGACAGAGTGGTAGTACGGAAAGGTTTCTCGATTGAAAGAGTCGGTCTCGTAACCCTAGCAACAAGTGTATCAGCTATAGGTAATGCTATCCCTCCATCCTTCATATTTCCTAGAGCAACATACAAACCACATTTTGTTCTAGACGCTCCAGCTGGCTCTGACGGTGATGCCAACAAGTCAGGTTGGATGGTAGAAACAAATTTTATCAAGTTCTCCAAGCACTTCATTCGCTATTCTAGAAGTTCGAAGGATCACCCAACACCTCTACTGCTTGACAACCACGACTCTCATTGGTCTATTGAAACACTTGATTTATTGAAAGAAAGTGGGGTGATTGTCCTATCATTCCCCCCCCCCCCCCCCACTGCAGTCATAAATTGCGGCCTCTGGACCGGAGTGAATTTGGCCCACTCAAAATATATCAGTACTGCTTGTGATGCTCGCATGAGTATTCACCCTGGCCAAACGATTTCAATTTATGACATAAATTGAGAACACAGATTTTCCGCTTGCAAGAGCCCCATCCAGTACCATCGCAGGGTTTAGAGTAAACGGGATTTGCCCTTTCAATCCTGACATCTTTCACGAATTTGACTTTCTGCCATCATCTGTCGCCGGCCGAGGTGGCCGAGCGGTTCTAGGCGCTACAGTCTGTAACCGTGCGACCGCTACGGTCGCAGGTTCGAATCCTGCCTCGGGCATGGATGTGTGTGGCGTCCTTAGGTTAGTTAGGCTTAAGTATTTCTAAGTTCTAGGGGACTGATGACCTCACAGTTAAGTCCCATAGTGCTCAGAGCCACATCATCTGTCACTGATCGTCCGCCTCCTGATGGTGTCCAGACTTTGAATGCTGACGTTGTAACTGATCCGCCTCCTCGATATAGCCCTTCCACCTCGCCTTCCACTGATGCACCTACTCCAACTAGCGTCGTCCACTAGCATAGTCCCGAATTGTAACATCAGAAGAATTTTTCCCTTTTCCAAAAGCAGGTCCATGAAAACTGGCTAAGCGTGGCAGGATAAGGACACACACTGCTATCTTGACAGACACTCCTACCAAAATTGTACTGGCAAAAAGTATGCAAGTGTCAATTATTAGGCCTATATTAGAGAAGACAGGCAAAAGTGCTTCAACTCAAAAAAGAGGAAGGGAAAACGTTCTCTTGGAAATGATTAAGAAATGACGGAATCTGAAGACGAAACGTCAGATATAATAAGCTGTGTTGATTCTGAGGATAGCCTCGATTTCCCAATAAATACAGACACTGAAGAGGAATATCAGCTCAAGTCTCCACCATTTCGAGTGTGCCCACCAACACCGAGCACTAAAGAGAACAGCATGAATGTAGTTCATGAAGACAATTCGGAGCAGTATCACGTGGAAGACTTCTTTATGGTGAAGTATTTTGTACGTCTCTATACTGGAAAGATATTGGAAACTGATGATGATGAAATATTTGTTTCCACAATGGTGAAAGAAGCGAAATTTTGGAAATGGCCTGACGTTCCTGACTCGTTTTGTATAACAGAAGCAAAATTGTGCGAAACCGAAAACCACCAGTTCAAGTGAGCAATCTACTTTCCTTGTGGACATGAAGTTGTGATTCTACAATTTCGTTGCTATTTTTATTTTATTATCATGTAATTTTTCTATGTCCATTTACTGACTTAATAATATTTCAATATTGTTGCCATTTTGATAGACTCTGATCCAAATATACAATGGAAAGATCTAAAAGTAATAATGTATCAACACCATTTGTCCTTCATATTGTATTGAAATAAAAGTGTCTTATTTACTAACTTCTGTTTATTCATCAGAATCTGTGAACCATGCCAACTTACTCCAGCACGTGTGCCAACTTGCGCCACATGTGGGGTGACTTAGCATAGATGTAACGTTTCAGTAAGCGTGTTTTTTACGAATTCAGGATGCAATTCTAAGTGATTTTTCATCATTAATTAATAGCCAAGGGATACCACTATCTGCAGCATCTGTCATATAAGGGGAAAGTGCTATAGGACGAGATAGAAAAATCGTAGAATAAAAAAAATGCCAACTAGCCCCGGTCTCCCCTAAATATCCGTTTACCGATGACTCCTGACTTTCGACTTAGCAAACAAAAATCAGTTGGTGCCCGTTGGCAATGAATTGTTTACTAGCATTTTTGAATCTCACTTCTTTGATGTTACATAAGACTCATAAACGTTTGCACTAAGTCTTGGACTCATATATTTTCGTTATGGGTCACAAGACAGGACAGGTAATCATTTTACATTGAGAGAAAAGCATTTTATGGCACGATATGGTTATAATTGTGAATTTTTCTTTTTATTTATCATTAGTTTCCAGTGATATTTCACAGAGTTAAAGACCACGGATCGGCCATCTCCCGTCCTTCATATGAAACAAAAGAAAGGAGACAAGAATAAATAAAATAAATCATTGAGAGTTGTACCCTTTTGTGATTTTGGCCCGCCTTGTATAACAGAAGTAAAAGGTAGCCAAAACATGTCCACGAGGCACCCTACACCTCGTTGCTACAAATTTAGAGTTCCTATTGCTATCTTCGAGAACTAATATGATGACGTGCTGAAAAGTAATGTCTCTACACATTTTATGTGAAAACTATTGAAAATTTTTAAATAAAACAAACTTTATTAGCATTACTCATCATTACTTTTCACGTCTACATATTTATTTAGCAAAGTAGTCACCCTGGCGATGAGAACATCTCTCCCAAGGAGTAACCAGTTTGTTGATGCCGTCACTGTTGAACGTTCGACGCCGTTGACGGAGTCACCTCACGTCTGCTTGCGTCGCTTCATCATTATCAAAGTCATCGAAGGTGTTCTTTAAGTTTTGTAAACAGACCAAAACCGGATAGGGCTAACACGGGATTGTAAGGAGGATGATCCAGAATAGTGAATGTAAAGCATCGGATTGTTGTAAAAGTCGTAGCGCTCGTGTGTGGACTGCCATTGTCACGCTAAGGGAGAGGGTGCTCCACGTGTGGACAAACTCTTCCAATACATCCTTTCAGTTATATGAGGGTCTCGCAGTACCTCTCAGATTTTATTGTGGTGCCTTTAGGTATGAATTCCAAATGCACAGCCCCTTGAACAACCCAGAACACTGTCAGCATGACTCTGACTGCTGATGGCATGGTCTTCGACTTCCTTGACGACAGTGATCCTTTGTGGCCCAACTCCATTGAGTGAGTATTTTACAACTACGAAGCCGTTTGTTCTTATGACCAGGGCTCATCGTAAAATAAATGAGTCAAACTCCGTTGCTGTATGGTTTAAAGGCGATGGTGTTTGTAAGGAAATTAAAGTGTCTGTTGATATTATCTTGTATTATCGACACTGAAATGATGTACCTTTCCTTTCCTTGTCTCCCGTGAGATTTTTTTAAAAAAGGAAAAGAAGAAAAAACATAGTATACATTCACCTTGCCAAAAGCGGAGAGGCAATTCTTCTTGGTGTCGTACGTTCAGAGGCGCCCTGGGATGCTCTCTCTGTGAAACACCTCTGGCCATATCTGAGGTGCAGCTCATGATCTGCGCTAGCGCAGTACTGCTCTGACGTCACTTTGGGTGTGGCGCTCGCGTCTCTCTCTAGTTTTACTAAGAGTGCGCGATTTTATTCTGCATCCGGTCCGGGCGGATTCTGATATGGCTGAAGGCCGTCCCGCGAGGCTATAAGTAATGAATCTGGAAAGAAGGCGTCAGTCGTCGTGCAGCTGCACGTGCGACAGCATTGGACGGCGAACGGAGATACCACGCTATAGGAGGAGAGTTAGGAATTCTCGGCCTACGGGGTATAAGGCCACTGATGATATAGAAGTTAGTAAGAGTTGTAAAGTCAGAGCGTACGTGATTCAGCAAGGCCAGTCCGTGTTTTGCAGGTGTATTGTGAACATTACAGTTACGAACAATGATGCAACTTCTCATGTTTCTCTTGTTTTCGGAGTCAAAATGATGAACACAGTTGTCACAGTGTTGTGAAGGAACCCATCACCCTCACAATCAGACGCAAAAGATATTTCTGGCAGATATCCAGTCTCCACTGTTTCGTGCCAGGAGTGCTCACGGTTTACTATAACACAGTTCTTTAATGATGGTCTTCATAGGCTCTGGTGATATGCCACATTTACCTGAGAGCAGTGACCGTTAACCGACGATTTGCTCTGACGAGGTCATTAATCTCAATTCCAATGGGTCAGATCGGCTACCGTACGTCATCCACTCCGAGCTCTGTCATACACGTGGAGGTTAGCACTACCGTTTGCTTCATTACGAGCATGAACAACATAATGTCGCACTTTAGTGATGTCGATAGGATCATCAGCATACACAGCTTTCACTCTTCTATGGATATGAATTGGACACACGGTCTTTGTGGTAAGAAACTCAATCACAGCACGCATTTACTCACGTACCGACACAGTTACGTTATTAATCATCATGTTACACGCTAAAATTCGGAGCCATCTAGGGAAAAAGGGTTACAACTTGCGACAGCGAAGCGGAAAAGTCAACCAAATCACGTGCGTGACAGGTAGTACATCTACATCTTCATGGATACTCTACAAATCAAATTTAAGTGCCTCGCATAGGGTTCATCGAGCAACCTTCACAATTTTCTATTACTACAATTTCGTATATCGCGCGGAAAGAATGAACACCTACACTCCTGGAAATTGAAATAAGAACACCGTGAATTCATTGTCCCGGGAAGGGGAAACTTTATTGACACATTCCTGGGGTCAGATACATCACATGATCACACTGACAGAACCACAGGCACATAGACACAGGCAACAGAGCATGCACAATGTCGGCACTAGTACAGTGTATATCCACCTTTCGCAGCAATGCAGGCTGCTATTCTCCCATGGAGACGATCGTAGAGATGCTGGATGCAGTCCTGTGGAACGGCTTGCCATGCCATTTCCACCTGGCGCCTCAGTTGGACCAGCGTTCGTGCTGGACGTGCAGACCGCGTGAGACGACGCTTCATCCAGTCCCAAACATGCTCAATGGGGGACAGATCCGGAGATCTTGCTGGCCAGGGTAGTTGACTTACACCTTCTAGAGCACGTTGGGTGGCACGGGATACATGCGGACGTGCATTGTCCTGTTGGAACAGCAAGTTCCCTTGCCGGTCTAGGAATGGTAGAACGATGGGTTCGATGACGGTTTGGATGTACCGTGCACTATTCAGTGTCCCCTCGACGATCACCAGTGGTGTACGGCCAGTGTAGGAGATCGCTCCCCACACCATGATGCCGGGTGTTGGCCCTGTGTGCCTCGGTCGTATGCAGTCCTGATTGTGGCGCTCACCTGCAAGGCGCCAAACACGCATACGACCATCATTGGCACCAAGGCAGAAGCGACTCTCATCGCTGAAGACGACACGTCTCCATTCGTCCCTCCATTCACGCCTGTCGCGACACCACTGGAGGCGGGCTGCACGATGTTGGGGCGTGAGCGGAAGACGGCCTAACGGTGTGCGGGACCGTAGCCCAGCTTCATGGAGACGGTTGCAAATGGTCCTCGCCGATACCCCAGGAGCAACAGTGTCCCTAATTTGCTGGGAAGTGGCGGTGCGGTCCCCTACGGCACTGCGTAGGATCCTACGGTCTTGGCGTGCATCCGTGCGTCGCTGCGGTCCGGTCCCAGGTCGACGGGCACGTGCACCTTCCGCCGACCACTGGCGACAACATCGATGTACTGTGGAGACCTCACGCCCCACGTGTTGAGCAATTCGGCGGTACGTCCACCCGGCCTCCCGCATGCCCACTATACGCCCTCGCTCAAAGTCCGTCAACTGCACATACGGTTCACGTCCACGCTGTCGCGGCATGCTACCAGTGTTAAAGACTGCGATGGAGCTCCGTATGCCACGGCAAACTAGCTGACACTGACGGCGGCGGTGCACAAATGCTGCGCAGCTAGCGCCATTCGACGGCCAACACCGCGGTTCCTGGTGTGTCCGCTGTGCCGTGCGTGTGATCATTGCTTGTACAGCCCTCTCCCAGTGTCCGGAGCAAGTATGGTGGGTCTGACACACCGGTGTCAATGTGTTCTTTTTTCCATTTCCAGGAGTGTATATCTTTCCGTATGAGCTCTGATTTCCTTTATTGTATCGTGGTGATCGTTCATCCTTATGTATGTTGGTGTCAAAAAAATATTTTCGCATTCGGAGGAGAAAGCTGGTGATTGGAATTTCGTGACAAGATTCCGTCACAAAGAAAAACGCTTTACTTTTAACGATTGCTAGCCCATATCCTGTATCATTTCTGTGACACTCTCTCCCATATTTTGCGATAATACCAAACGTGCTGCCTTTCTTTAAACTTTTTCGGTGTACTCCGTCAGTCCTAACTGGTCCTAACTGGTAAGGATCCCACACCGCACAGCAGTATTCTCAAAGAGGGCAGACAAGCGTAGTATAGGCAGCCTCCTTAGTGGGTCTGTTACATGTTCTAAGTGTCCTACCAATAAAACGCAGTCTCTGGTTAGCCTTCCCCACAGCATTTTCTATGTGTTCCTTCCAATTTAAGTTGTTCGTAATTGTAAAAATTAGGTATTTAGTTGAATTTAAGGCTTTTAAATTAGACTGATTTATCGTGTAACCGAAGTTTAACGAGTTCCTATCAGCACTCATGTGGGTGACCTCACACTTTTCGTTATTCAGGGTCAACTGACACTTTTCACACCATTCAGATATTTTTTCTAAGTTATTTTGCAGTTTGTTTTGATCTATTGATGACTTTATTAGACGATATACGACAGCGTGATCTGCAAACAACCGAAGACGGCTGCTCATATTGCCTCCCAAATTGTTTATATAGATAAGGAAGAGCAAAGGACCTATAACACTACCTTGAGGATCGCCAGAAATCACTTCTGATTTACTCAATGACTTTCCGTCAATTACTACAAACTTTGACCTCTCTGACAGGAAGTCACAAATCCAGTCACATAACTGAGACGATATTCCATAAGCACGTAATTTCACTACGAGCCGCTTGTGTGGTACAGTGTCAAAAGCCTTCCAGAAATCCAGAAACACAGAATTAATTTGAAATCCCTTGTCAATAGCAATCAACACTTCATGTGAATAAAGAGCTAGTTGTGTTTCACAGGAACGATGTTTTCTAAACCCATGTTGACCCAGTGTCAACAGACAGTCCTCCTCGAGACAGTTCATAATGTTCGAACACAACACAAGCTCCAAAATCCCATTCCACAATCGATGTCAACAATATGGGCCTGCAACCCAGCGAACTACTCATACCACCCCTCCTGAACACCGGTGCGACCCGCGCAACCCTCCAGTCCCTGGGCGCGGATCCCCCGCAGAGCAAACGGCCGCAGACGATTGCCAAGCATGGAGCTAATGCATCAGCACACCTCGAAAGGAACCCAATTGGCACACAGTACGGTCCAGAAGACTTACTTCCAGTATGTAATTTAAGTTGCTTCACTACTCCGAGGATATCCACCTCCACGCCTCCCACGCCGGCAGCCGCTCCCGATTCGAACTCCGAAACACCCACCCCGTACTCCTCCGCGAAGGCACCCCAGAGGGCCGCCAGCACCGTCCCCGACAGTATCCCCACCGGCAGAGAAGGCACTGATTACTTCTCGCCGCCAACATACTTCACATACGACCAGAATCTCTTTGGACCCTCCGACAGGCTTCGAGACAATGCTTCACTGCGGAAACCGTCACAGGCATCTCGCACTGAAGTCCGCCCCAAACTTCGAGCCTCTGCAAAAGATCGCCAATTCCGGGAACCCTTCGCCCGCCCAAACTTGGCATGTTTGTTTTGTTGCCTCCGCAACAGGGCCCCAACCCGTCCCGCGCAACAAGGAGGATCAGCTTCGTCGTCTGTCAATGCATCTGGTACAAATCTCTCATTTGCTGCCGACTCAGGATTAACTCAGGATAACTTGCCGCCAAGAGGCCAAGCGTGTTGTCGCAACCATCCACCAGTCGCGTGGGCTCACGAACCAACTGCTCGAAACAACTCTCAGAGAATGCGCCCAGCACAATCTCGGATGGTACCCCATGCGTACCTCCGGAAACGAACACGAACTTCCGCCAACACATCGAGGATAAATCAAAGTCACCATCAACCACTATCATATGAGTCGGGTACGCTCTCGGAACCAAACCCAAGCCCTCCCCGAACCCCCCAGCAACCGTACCATCCGAATTGGGAGGTCGGCAAAAGGAGCCAGTAACTACTTCACTGCGGTTGCCAACAATGACCCCCGCCCACACCAACTCACAGGAAGTATCCACCTCAACCCCGCGACAAGCCAAACCACTTGTAACAGCAACATCAGTATCAACTGATACTGAGAACGGAATCAAAAAATTGGAGGCGTTACTTTTCAGCAAGCCCTTGTTCATGTGGTTCCAGATCTGCAAATATGATAAAACCATTAACTTGCTCTTAGTATATAAGGTTCGCTGAAAAGTTCCATTTGAGGCCGTTGCTGTTGTGTGTACGCAACGTAGCGTGACTCCGGTGCGGGAATATAAGCGCCAACATGTAGGCAACAGATCAGTGTGGAGTTCGTCTCTTTCCGACGTGTACGTGGTAAATGTGGAAACGTCAACTGTGACAACGTTACTACCGAGTGCGTCCAAACCAACGTGCTGCTATTCTTTTCATGGCAGCCGAAGAACAGACGCAGGTAAACATCCATCGTAGAATGAAGAAAGAGTACGAAGCAGTATGTCTGTTGAAAATCTCCGTTGAGGAATACAAGGGGTGTTGGTACTTGATGATAACGCACGTCCCCATATCGTAAGTTTCGTAACTTACACCAGCTCAAGTGGGAGACACACGAGCATATACCCTATAGTACTTAACTCTCCCCATATGATTATCACTCTTTGGGTCCCTCAACAAAGGCCTTGATGGGTCGACGATTCCTGTCAGACGAGGATGTGCAGCAGGCAGTTACGAAGTTCTTCAGTCAGCAGGACACTGTGTTTTACCAAACGGGTATCTTCTTCCTGGTGTGAAGTTGTGACGATTGCCTCAGTGTTCACGGTGATTTTGCCTCATTGGCATAGGGCCTTCGAAAGGAAGCTTTTTTATTGCTGCTTGTAGGAACAGTAGATTCGATCAACAAGCGAGAGTATTACGGAGATGCTTCGTGAACTTTAATGGGAATCGCTGGAGAGAATATGGCGCTCTTTTCGCGAAATACCACTGAGAAAATTTGGAAAACTGGCATTTGAAGCTAGCTGCAGAACCGTTCTCATGCCCCCAACGTACATTTCGTGTAAGGACCACGTATTTCCCATTTACTACCTGGTACCACAGTGCGCGCCTCCCCGTATCAAAGTGTACGTGGTGCACTGGACGCCATACCATTGACCATGTCACTGTTGATTGTCGCCTCTCTGCGGCATTATTCGGCCGTCGTCGAGTCAAGATGCGATATATATCACTTGCCGTTGACGTCCTGGTAATCAGTAGTTCCATGTGTACGTAACTGTGTTCCACAAAAAAGATTCTATGTGGGTAAGCGATGGTGAGATGTGAGCCACCGCTACCGGTGCCAGATGAGAAGGTGATGGCAGTTCGTCTATCAAGGTGCCTATCAGACTCGTTTGCTGTTGTGTCCACATCTTTATCATCGTGCTTACATAAATAGCCACTGATCGGTCGTGGACGTGGGCTAGTCCAAGATTTCCATGACTATTTGGAAGAGTGATGTTTTCGTATCAGACCTTAAAAAAACAACCCTGTGTTCACAGAACATCCTAATGCCGCCAGGATTCGGCACGCCAACACAACTGGCATAGGAAGAACTTGGGGATGTGAGAAGCTAGATGAGTGTTGGCAAAGTTGACCCGTTGTATCATGTCCAAAGCCCTTAACCTGTGACTTCTAACACTCGCATGAATTGTTTGAAGAAGATGTCTGTAGCTCAGTGCCGTCTTACGTCGAATATCTGTAGTGAAGATAATTCCCAAGCATTTCATCCTGTTGATAGGCTGTAACGGTGCAAGACTCCCCGATAGGAGTCCTCTCCCGGTGTTCATCGCCCCCCAGCTTTACCATGTTCATACGTCAACCCGTTGTCATATCATACAAATTAATCCAATTCAAAGCCGCTCTTGTCTCTTCGCCCGACTGTGCTAAAAAAACTAGGTCATCCGCGTATGTTCTGCATATAAACTTGTTGTGCCTTATCTTCATTCCTTGTAGTCCTTTCCGGAGCCCGCGGAGCAGCGATGGTATACGGCATCGTCGACAGCACACATCCTTGTCTGACCGATCGTAAGATGATGATGGGCCCCACCATGCGTCCATTGATGAGCACTCTGGGTGAGGCGCCGCGGAGTAGTCGCTTAACAACGGTGACAAAACTCTCTGGGAACGTCATTTGCGTCAACACCTCCACGAGATAGGCGTGGCTCATCCTGCCAAAGTCGTGATCGAAATCTATCGATATCAGTGCATCACGGAGATGACATGTGGTTGCTAGTGCGATAACATAACGATAGTCGCTGAGTGCCGTTTGTATATTGCTGTCCCCTCCTATTTGGGTTTGGTCTTATGATATCACTTAGCGCACTACGCGTTTAAAGCGTGCTGCAGGTATCCTGGTGTAGATCTTGTAGTCGCAATTAAGAAGGGTCGTGGCTGGTAGGTCTGTATCCCTGTGTCGCCGGATGGTTTTTGGATAGGGGTGATCATTTCTTCCACAAAGGCCGGTGGAAGAGGCACATAGGGAGACATCAATTCGCGGTACATGGCAGTCAATCGCGGAGTCATGAAATCCTTAAATGTACGATAAAACTATAACGGAAGCCGGTCGGGCCCCGGAGACTTGTTAGACGCTCCCTTATCGAGCGCTTCTATTACGTCGTCTTCTATTACTTCCCCCGTTAACTCTCGGTCGGCGGTCACGTCGTGGCATGCGGTAGCGTTCGTAGGACATCTTGGAAGGCCACCTAATCGCGTTCCGCTTCTGCATAGAGATGACCGTATTGTTACGCAAGGGCGTTGGTAATGTCTTCTTGCGTTGTCATGCGGCAATCATCCGGCAGTACGACCGTCTGTATTAAGGCTCTGCGGCTACACTGTTTTTCTCTGATAACGTGATACATCCACGATGATTCTCCACTGACTCGGCGTCGCTTTATGGAAATTATTTGGGCCTGAGCTCGTTTTATAGCAGCCCTCTGAACCTATGAAGCCGCTTGTACAGAAAGTTCGCGGAGAATCGTGAAATAAAATTCCGTCTTGTGGCGCCTCCGCATCATCTGCTGTCTTCCATATGCAATTAATAAGCAGGCGGACGTTCTTTAGAGATGAATAGAAAAACTGCCAGAAGCCGACCTCGGGGAAGATCAGTTTGGATTCCGGAGAAATGTTAAGAACACGCGAGGCAATACGACTAATCTTAGAAGACAGGTAAAAAAGGGCAAACAGACATTTATAGCATTTGTAGACATAGAGAAAGCTTTTGACAATGATGACTGGAATATTCTCTTTCAATTTCTGAAGGTACCAGGGGTAAAATACAGGTACCGAAAAGCTATTTATAATCTTTACAGAAACGAGACGGCAGTTGTATGAGTCGATGGTCATGAAAGGGAAGCAGTGGTTGAGAAGGGAGTGAGACCGGGCTGTAGCCTATCACCGATGTTATTCAGTTTGTGCATTGTACGAGCAGTAAAGGAAGCAAAAGAGAAATTTGGATTAGGGATTAAAGTTCAATGAAAAGAAATAAAAATTTTGAGGTTTGCCGATGACATTGTAATTCTGTCAGAGACAGCAATGGACTTGGAAGAGCAGTTGAACGGAATGGAGATTGTCTTGAAAGGAGGATATAAGATGAACATCAACAAAAGCGAAACAATAATAATGGAGTGTAGTCGAATTAAATCAGGTTATGGTAAGGGATCTTGATTAGGAAACGAGACACTTAAAGTAGTAGATGAGTTTTGCTATTTGGACAGCAACAAAATAACTGATGATGGCCGAAATAGAGAGGATATAAAATGTAGACGGGCAATGGCAAGAAAAGCATTTCTGAAGAACAGAAATTTTTTAACAACCAATATAGATTTGAGTGTTAGGAAGTCTTTTCTGAAAGTGTGTGTCTGAAGTGTAGCCATGTATAGTAGTGAAACATGGATGATAAACAGTTTACACTAAAAGAGAAAACTTTCGGAATGTGGTGCTACAGAAGAATGTTGAAGATTGTATGGGTAGATCACGCAACTAACAGAATTAGGAAGACAAGAAATATGTGACACTGCTTCACCAAAAGAAGGGATCGGTCATAGTACATGTTTTGAGATATCAGGCATCACTAGTTTAGTATTGGAGGGAAGTGTGGGCGGGGGGGGGGGGGCGGAAATCATAGAGGGAGACCAAGAGATAAATACAGTAAGCAGATTCGGAAGGATGTACGTTGCAGTAGTTATACTGAGATGGGTAGGCTCGCAGTGAATAGAGTAGCATGGAGAGCTGTATGAAACCAGTCTCGGGACAGAAGACCACAACAACAACATGGTCCGCAGCTCGTGGTCGTTCGGTAGCGTTCTCGCTTCCCACGCCCGGTTTCCTGGGTTCGATTCCTGGCGGGGTCAGGGATTTTCTCTGCCTCGTGATGACTGGGTGTTGTGTGATGTCCTTAGGTTAGTTAGGTTTAAGTAGTTCTAAGTTCTAGGGGACTGGTGCCCATAGATGTTAAGTCCCATAGTGTTCAGAGCCAACAACAACATGAAAAACATTAACACATATGCTCAGAAATTAACAGCCGAAATTCCCATTCATAGTCTGAGGTCCGAATCAAACTTGGGGAAGGGCAGGGTGAGCTAATAATATCAGAGAGTATGGAAGGGAAAAGACTACGATGGAGATGTTCTCGAACAAGGAGGACAGTGCAGTAGCTGGGGGTCGAGAAAGAAGATTAGATTTGCATGAGAAGAGTCCACTCGGCGGGTCCGACATCTCGCTCTGCAAATACGAGTGCGCTACCAAGAAATAACCTATGACAGTTTGAATACCACCGACCTGTCCCCGTGCCAGTCCCAAAGAGTCGCAGCCCACTTGATAATGTACTGAAGTACATAATCCCAGTCACTATAGCATAAAATTCAGTAATTTAGGCCGCTTTCCTCACGGGTAAAATATAAAAGTAGTCTGCTGAAACAGTAAAATAGACGATGTAGATAGTGACGAAATTTTTGAACTACATTAGATCACGCTCTTAATTGGGAAAACCACACCCTAGAATTAATTAAGCCCTTTAGTTCAGCTACCTCTGCAGACGCATGTTTACTGCTGTACGACATTCAAAAAGGGAGGTACTAATTTATATTGTCTATTTCGGTTCCCAAGTGAGTTATGGCGTTATTTTCTGGGAAAAAGTCAACATATAGGATTACTGTTTTCATACTTGAGGTGAATGTTATAGGAGTTTGTAAAGGAATTATTTAAATTGTTTTTATGAATTTATAGGCACTAATTCAACTACCAGAGATTAATGCGTAAAGCATTTGCTGAACAAAAGAAGCTTTACGTTCTTCGTTTATCAGTTTTAGAATAAGTTACCTTTCTCTGTTATCCTGTCCTAGTGTTAAGATGTGTTGTGCCATTTTATTACTGATAAATTTTGTTAAATAATGAAAGTGATTTTGAAGCAGAGCGATTTCGTCTTTTGTTATACCATGGGTCACAGATCCTGAAATTCTGTAAAATTATTACCATTATTTTAATTTTACGCAGAGAATTTAGATGGAGGTGACGATCTTCACGGCGATGCTGCTCAACAATAGAGGTATGTGAATGTTTTCATCTTTTTCCCTTTTTGTGCCCGTTACCGTCAATTTCAATATATTTGCTGCGACATTCAGAACCTGCAGTCTCACTTTTCATTTAATTTCGAAGTCCACCCATTTAAGTTCTAGGATGAATAAATGCATTTAACTGTAATTCTTTTTATCCAGCCCACGTGGGATGATTGCACTCAAAATGTACGTGCCTCTACCCCGTTCGTATGTTCGCATACATTTGAGTGTGCACATGCGTAACTATATTTAAGACTCATTTCCAAACAGTATTAACGCTTAGTCTTGACCACTCATTCACGAATGTACGTGCCCTCTTATTTGATGTAGTCAGTCGGCAGTATTGGCTCTGAGCACTATGGGACTTAACATCTATGGTCATCAGTCCCCTAGAACTTAGAACTACTTGAACCTAACTAACCTAAGGACATCACACAACACCCAGTCATCACGAGGCAGTCGGCCGTATTCGTAAATAACATTATTTGTAAACTTCAGTGGCTTAGTTTCCACAATTGATCTTTGCCTGTGTCGCAACAGCGCTTCACGCGAAATATTTATTACCTGACATCCACAATAACTTTTATTTCAAAATTTCGACGACCGACTGAATAAAGATTTTTCTAACAACAACAATAGCAAAACAATAATATAAGAGGACGCGTTACAACTTATATCTGAAAATAGCGTCCGCCTCGATAGCTGAGTGGTCAGCGCGGCCGAATGCTGTGCAAAGGGGCCCAGGTTTGATTCCCGGCTGGGTCGGAGATTTTCTCCGCTCAGCGACTGGGTGTTGTATTGCCATCACCATCATACCATCCCCAACGACACGTAAGTCGCCGAAGTGCCGTCAACTCAAAAGACTTGCACCAGGCGACCGTTCTACCCGACGGGAGGCCATTGCCACGTGACATTTCATCTGAAGATAGTGCTTAACGCCTTCAGAGAGATCTTCAGCGAGCTTCGCATTTTGACAACAGTTTCACAGTACATACATTCATATATGTCGTTTGTAGATACAAATACTTCTCAAAAATTAGGAAAAACATTAATTTAAAAGTAGGACTAGAGAAACAAGTCACATAATTCGGTAAAGATGTATTCACCAACCAGTAGGAAAACTTTAAATATCTTTGCATAATGTGATGGAATTTAAGAATGAATTATAGAACTTTCTATTGGACAACTCGCACTTCACCAAAGAACATCTTCACAGAAACTCTTCAAGTTAATGTTAAGGTTATGTTTTCTTGCCATTATCACTATGGCACAGTAACATTTCATTATGTTAATTCACATCATTCGATTGCTCTTGAATAAAATGTGCATCTTTGACTTCCTTCCATGTACGAGAGATCCCTGTCCAAGTGATCTACGGAATACAAGTTATGTAATGTAATATAATTTCAATCCTTTCCTCCTTAATACGTTATTACTATTCTTAGACAGCTCACATTCGCTATTACGGTTACTTCTGCTACCTCAAACAAATAGTAAGTCAGATGGCGTTGTCTCTACGTACTTAGAAATTGTCAGTCAGTTTCTTATCACTTAAGAAGGGACTAAGCTTTGTTCACACATAACGAAGCTTCAAACAGCTATTGAAGTTTTAGAAAAATAGTGATGTCCACATGTACAATAATAGAGGAAAATGACCGTTGTTACCGATTATTAAAGCTGTCAGTGGCTCAGAAAGAAGTTCAATATGCAGCAACAAACATTTTTGATCACTTGCCCAATATCGTAAAAGGTCTGACAGGTAGCAAAGCAAGTTTTAGGCCAAACCTAAATTCGTTTCTCTGGCCCAGCTCCTATTCTATCGACGAATTTTTATTTAGAAACTGTTAGACTGCAAAAAAAACTAGTTACTAAGTACATTTGCACGAGTAGAGCTAAAAATCATGTGTTCATTAATGGTAATACTAATCACGTGTACATATTCTGCAATGTAAATCGCTCCACGTCATTTAGGTAAAAGAATCGTCCAGATGATCTATGGAGCATGTAACTACCTAAATAATACACACTCGTACACATCACTAACACACACACACACACACACACAAACAAACAAACAAACAATAATGTATTGTTTCTTCATGAAAATAACATATATTTAAACACGACGTCATAGACCCTATTATTTGAGTGACCTTTCTCAGATGAAATCTTTGGCTTAGTCGCTCTGTTGACACGTATCAACCATTAATTCAAGGTACGAATTTCCATTAGTACTATCATTTGTTCCTTACTGGCTGAATGAGACGGCTCTGGGGCTATAGAAAAACAAGATAAAAGCATCTTTCAGATGATCTATGGAACATCAACTACCTAACTAAACCACACACACACACACACACACACACACACACACACACACACAAGCGCGCGCGCGCACGCTTTGCACGCATACGCGCACTCACACACTAATCTATTGTTTCTCCAGCAAAATAACATACATTTAAACACACGTCACAAACCTTATTATTTGTGTGACCTCTCTGAGATACGATCTTTGGCGTAGTCGGTTGGTTGATACGTATCAACCAACTAATTCAAAGTAACGGGAAGTATTCCCATTGGTACTATCATTTGTTATTAACTGGCTGAATGAGACGCATCTCTGGGATTACAGGAAGACTTGAGCAACAGGACCGTTTCAATCTGAACCAAAGATTTTCCGTCACACTGCATCACATAATGGCTTTCTCTAAGTGCCTATTAGTAGAAGGAACCCGAATTTCAAACAACATCAGATATATTAATCACATTTACAGCTCAGAAAGGTTCATATGAATCTGATACTTAAACAAGATTAACGTCTTCCTTTTTTGTCTACCTCTTTCCCCATTACAACTAAGTACTACCCATTCCGTCATTACCTCATTTCCCTGGGCACGTCGCTAGAGCAGTCTATTAGAATTTCCTTCTCGTAGAACTCACTAGGTTTAACATCTCTGTTTTGGACAGCCATCAATACATTTCTATCTTCTGCGGTCGCTATTATTATTATTATCATCATCTGTCGTTAGTTGCATGTTCTACAGGTCATTTGAACAATCCTTTAATGGAAAAGATGCGGAACGAGTCATTATACAGGATATGTGTACATGATTAGTGTTAATATTAACGCTCAAGTTATTCTTTAGTACTACTCATACAACAGCACTTAAAAACTAGGTTTCTACAGTCTATAAGTTTTTAAATAGTAATTCGTCCACAGAATAGATGTACTCATCCAGGACAAATAGTTTGAGGTCAGATTTAAAAATTGCATTGCTATCTGTCATACATTTTATTTTATCGAGCAAATGATGAAAATAAACGTTTTGCTGAGTATTGAAATCCTTTCTGAACCACTGACAGCTTTAATAATGGATAATAAAGGTTATTTTGCCTTTAGTGCTGTAGGTATAGACCTCCCTGTCCTTCTCAATATGTGATGGACTATTTATGACGAATTTAATTAGAAAAGTATTCTGACTGTTTGTTTTTGTGCAATCAATACTTCATTTCTAAGTGATGAGTTACGCCATAAAATTATTCCACAACACATTATTCAGTGGAAATACCCAAAATCTGTCAGAAGATACTAGTATTGACATTTTTATTAATTCCCAGAGAAACTGTTATTGGGTCAAATGGTTCAAATGGCTCTGAGCACTATTGGACTTAACATCTGAGGTCATCAGTCCCCTAGAACCTAGAACTACTTCAACGTAACTAACCTAAGGACATCACACACGTCCATGCCCGAGGCAGGATTCTAACCTGAGACCGTAGCAGTCGCGCGGTTCCAGACTGAAGCGCCTAGAACTACTCGGCCACTACGGCTGGCAAACTGTCATTCTAAACGGCTTTAGATGTATGAAACTTTTATTTCAAATTATATTTTCACTTCCGCTTTGACCGCGATTGTTAGCTGTTGACGCTGTAGTGTACTCGAAAGTGTCATCGATGAATGGCTGTAGGAGGATATAGGATTACTTGGACCGAATTTCTATTTGGTGTGATGAATGGCAGCACGCTATGAATGTACAAAAATATAAATTAAGCAGATGACAAGGAAAAAGAATTCTATAAAGTTCGAATAGAGTATTAGTGTTGTGCTGGCTGACAACGACTCGTCGATTATATATATTGGCGAAACCTGAAAAGTGACATGAAATGGAAGGAGCAAGTAAAGTCACTTTTAGGGATGGCGAATGAGCGACCTCGAATTATTAGAAGAGTTCTAGGAGAGTGTAGCTCATCTACAAAGGAGACAGCGTACAGAACACTTGTGCCAACCACACTCGAGTGCTGCTCGAACATTTGGGATTACCACCAGATCGCATTAAAGAAAGACATAGAAGCAAACCACAGGCATTGCCGGTAGGCTCGACCAACACTTGAGTGTTATTGAGATCCTTTATGAAATTAAATTGCGATCTCCGGAAGCAAGACACTGTGATTTTCGCCAAAACCTATTGAGAAAGAGTACAGAATGATTCTACCGCCACAAAAATGTATCTCACGTAATGATCGCGAAGGTAAGATAGGAGAAATTGGGGCTCCATTTGCGACTGGTACAGGAAAGCCAATGAGTAGGTACTCCTCTTCATGCACCGAATGGTAATTTGGGGAGTATGTATATAGATGTAGATGACAATGTTATTACTACTATTTATAATACTATAATTAGATTTAAAAAGACTTGTATTTTTAAATTCTGAGTCCAACGTAAAAGAGCACACGAGGCCCCTATTCCAAATTCTCTATCATAATAGAAGGGAAGCAGCTGATTCCCGAGGAGAACTTATAGAAACTGCAGTAAAAACTAAGCTGCACGTCTCATAAACATGCACTCAACACAGGGAGGGAATTCTTAGATAATTTCCTGGACTACCTACAGTAACTCTCCGTTTTGTCGTAAGTAGACATTACGTGAACTGTAGCTGTTTTCACAGTTATAAATTTTATAATTTTAGACAGGAACGAGTCACAAGTATAGTTTAAAAGTAGTTTGTTTCAATAATCATCGGTTTCCCATTTCTTACAAATTCATCTTTAGGTGAATCTTACAAACATTCCTTCTTCTCCGTTGGGGCCTCATTTTGTAGGCGTTATTGGTTTTTGCACCATGACAAACAAAAGTTCGTTCAAAGTTCGGTAGACTTACGAGAATTTTTTTTTCCTTTTATTTTGCGTAAATATACATGAAATGGTCTTAAGGATAGTGAAACATGAAATGCGGTGACAATTTAGGTTGCTTATGTGTTTGTGCGATTGTGTATACACCACGCACATTGTTCGAATGTTTATTTGTAAGACGAATCGAAGGTAGCGTTCATCTCATAAACTTTAATTTGCAAATAACTTACATCACGAGTTAAAGTACTGCTTTGAAATACTGCATATATAAACTAGAGCGATAGAACGAACTTACGCGGAGAGCAAACTAGAGCTTATATGAAACATGTAGACCCGCCATAGTGAAGATCGCCTGTTTGCTGATGAAAATTGTAGTGCTTCTTTGTTTTTTATTACTGTTAGTAAAAAAATGGTTCAAATGGCTCTGAGCCCTATGGGACTTAACATCTGTGGTCATCAGTCTCCTAGCACTTAGAACTACTTAAACTTAACTAACCTAAGGACATCACACACATCCATGCCCGAGGCAGGATTCGAACCTGCGACCGTAGCGGTCACGCGGTTCCAGACTGAAGCGCCTAGAACCGTACGGCCACACAGGCCGGCTACTGTTAGTATCTGTTTTCCTATTTTGTGGATGTTCAGGGTGCCTGCTATTTCCTGTAAATGTTTTGTCACGTGGAAGAAATAAATGTGTAATATTCATGACGATTGTAGTTTACGGTTTCGATTATTCCGGTTTCTTCCTAGGAAGTGAGAGGGTAATTACTGTTGCCAATGTATGATAATATAGTATGTTGTTTGAAATGAGCAAGCAAAAGGAATGCCCCATAATTACTAATTACTGTACTAAGAAAATCTTGTGATGCACCAGTTTAAAGTAATTTTTGCTTCGCAGAAAGATTTTTGCAAAAATTAAACATCTGATTTGCTAGTATTCTTCAAAGTGTTCGTCTAGTAGAGAGATATTTAAGAGTAAATTTAAATTCATGACTTTTCTAATGACAGTAATGACTTAATTGATATGTTTCGTACGAAGAGGGCTGTGTCTTATACTAAAGCTTTGCAAACAACTTACAAAGTTTTCAGCTGTTCGTAACTACTGTACCTTAATATATCATATTTGAATGTTTCTTAGCATAAGCAATTCAATTATTCTAGGTGCAGGATTTCATACAGAGCTTCATAATCAAGTGATAAGTTGTAGGCTCTCCATTTCATTTTAATACTATTAACGTTATTTGACAACAGCTCATACAACACATTACGTCTCATCAACTAGGAAGTTTCTAAAACCACAGTGAAGTCAATATTCAATATACATCTAGTGTCTTATTAGTATATTTTGTAATTTTCATGAAACTTGAGGAGCTGAAGCAACACATTAACGTATTGAGGCCTTAAGCCGAGCGACTTCCTTCAAATTGAATATTTACGATCATTACTGTGTTACGATCAACACTTTTCACTAAGCAATTCTCTTACGAAAAAACTGATATTTCATGTAATCGTTCGCCAATATTTTTGCATTACTTCAACAGAACACATTGATAAAACTCGTGGATTTTCATTGACAGAATTTTTTTCGATAAAAGTACATGAGCACTATCGGAAAGACCGCTCACATAATTTATTTCTTACATCTCAAAAGTAGATAGGCACTGTCACACTTCCCTGGAGCATATTTAGATTTATTTCCAAGTTTGGGGATGATTTGGCATCCGGATAATCTCGTTATCAAGATATTCACGAACCAGTGACGAGCTTCCGCATGCAATTCACACGAACGTAAGTCTGCAGCGTGCATCGATGCAGTACCGAATCAACGCGTTTGCCAAAGTCCACAAAATATAGGAAAAGTAAAGCAAGTACGAATAGTGTTTAATATTTTATCGACAATAGCATCATTATAGACGGAGCAAAAACTCGATTTCAGGAAGAATGGGAAATAAAAGCCGGCCACGGTGTCCGAGCGCTTCTAGGCGCTATGGTCGGGAACCGCGCGACTGCTACTGTCGCAGGTTCGAATCCTGCCTCGGGCATAGATGTGTGTGATGTCCTTAGGTTAGTTAGGTTTACGTAGTCCTAAGTTCTAGGGGACTGATTACCTCAGATGTTAAGTGCCATAGTGCTCAGACCAATTTGAACCATGTGGGAAATAAAATGAAGAGCAAGAGGCACATTATGCATTTCTAGATTTCCGGAAAGCATTTGACACGGGGCCCCATTGCCAGCTGTTAACGAAGGTACAAGCAAGTGGAATACGTTCACAGGTATTTGAGTGGATGGAAGACTTCTTAAATAATAAAACCCAGCATGCTGTCATCGACAGCGAGTGTTCATCAGAGAAGAGGGTATCGTCAGGAGTGCCCCATGGAAGTGTGATAGGACAGCCGTTGTTCTCTATACACATAAATGATTTGACGGAGAAGGTGGGCAGCAATCTGGGGTTGTTTTCTGATGATGCCTTGGTGTACGGTAAGATGACGGAGTTGAGTGTCTGTAGGAAGATACAAGACGACTTAGACAAAATTTCTAGTTGGTGTGATGAATGGCAGCTAGCCATAAATGTGGAAAAATGAAAGTTAATGCGGATGAGTAGGAAGATCAAACCTGTAATGTTCGGATACCGTATTACCAGTGTCCTTCTCGACACATTCAAGTCGTTTAGATATCCCGGCGTAACATTGCAGAGTGATATGAGATAGGACGAGCATGTGAAAACTGTGGTAGGGAAGGGAAGTAATCGGCTTAGATTTAGTGGGAGAATTTTAGGGAAGAGTGGTTCACCTGTATAGCAGACCGCATATAGGACGCTGGTGCAACCTATTCTTGAGTACTGCTCGAGTGTCTGGGATCCGTACCAGGTCCGATTGAAGGAAGACATCGAATCCGTTCAGAGACGGTCTGCTAGATTTGTTACGAACAACGTGTAAGTGTTGCGAAGATGCTTTGGTAACTCAGATGGGAATCCCTGGAGGGAAGACGTTGTTCTTTTCGAGAAACACTATTGAGAAAATTTAGAGAACCGATATTTGAAGCTGACTGCCGAACGATTCTACTGTCGCCAGCATACACGGTGCCTAGGGACCATTAAGATAGAGTACGAGAAATTTTGGCTCATTCGGAGTCGTACAAATAGTAGTTTTTCCCTCGCTCTATTTGCAAGTGGAACAGGAAGGGAAATGACAAATATTGTGTCCATTTCAAAGGATCTGGTCTGGAATTTGTGTTAAGTGTTTAGGGGAGACCATGGAAAACATAAATCTCCATGACCGGATGGGTATTGTGGCCATGGTTTTAATGTGTCTCATTAAAACGCCAACGTACTCTACTAGATACATCGCATTCTTTTAGACACTCCGTCCCAGGATAAAATGTATAACGAGCATCATCACTATTTGACAAGGATCAGTGCTACCATAATTAATATTAGTGGAGAGAAGAATATCAGTATGATCCACGTATGCCAATATATGTGAGCAATGAACATGTTATCAAATTCTGCAACATATCAATACGAGTAAAATGCGTCGACCGTGGATTAACGTCACTGCCATTCTTGCAACTGAATAACATTGTCCTGTCAGAATAGCTCGCAATTCGAGAGATCTTGAGTGAATTACGCGCAGGGTGCATAAAATAATAATTTCTGTACAATATCTGACAGATGTTTCATTGGTCCCCGAGGTCCTCTGGACGTTTAGAAGTTTCGAGAGTCTTTTAACAACCCTAATACCGACATTTATGTCACCTACTTTTACTAATTGGTTAACTGAATGGAGATTTGATTATTAAAGGCGAAAAGAGAAACTCAAAACAATCAAAATCCTCAATAACTTCCACAATCAAAACATCTGAAATACTGCATGGGGTTTTGCTTATTAAAGGGAAAATTTCGGAAAGTAGAACACCTGAAGAAATTACATCGAAAAACTGAAGCATCACAAGGCCATGCGCGCGCGCACGCGCACACACACACACACACACACACACACACACACACACACAAGTTACTAAAGAGAATAAACTCTTAAAAAAAAACCAGAGTCCTAGAAAACTTCAAGGAAATAACAGGCAGGATCAAGAACGTAGGCATTCCAGACACTAGTAAAGCCTTATATCGTTTCCCATCAATGTACACTTTTATCTGAGTAGCCGAAACAATAGATAAGTTTTCACAAAAACCAAAACAAGACAACATGCCACATACACAAATTAAACATTTTTTGCGTTCAAAAAGAATTATACTCTTTACATGGTGAACAGCTAATGGGCTCACTAGTTATCCAGTTTTTTCATGAACAACCTGGAAAACAAGTTCTTTGGAGTGGCAATAGAACCCAAAAAATACAAAGTCATGTAGTGGTCCTGTTATGTCGATGACATACTGTGGCTAACTGAAGATTACACACACAGGTGAAACAACTACATAATGAAATAAACAATTTTCGCTCTATAATTCATTTAATTTCAGGAACAAATGGTTCAAATGGCTCTGAGCACTATGGGACTTAACAGCTATGGTCATCAGTCGCCTAGAACTTAGAACTACTTAAACGTAACAAACTTAAGTATGCTGAAGATTAAATGGGTAGAACTAATGAGGAGGTAATGAATAGAATCGTCCGCAGCTCGTGGTCGTGCGGTAGCGTTCTCGCTTCCCACGCCCGGGTTCCCGGGCTCGATTCCCGGCGGGGTCAGGGATTTTCTCTGCCTCGTGATGACTGTGTGTTGTGTGATGTCCTTAGGTTAGTTAGGTTTAAGTAGTTCTAAGTTCTATGGGACTGATGACCATAGCTGTTAAGTCCCATAGTGCTCAGAGCCATTTGAACCATTTGAATAGAATTGGGGAAAAGAGGAGTTTGTGGCACAACTTGACAAGAAGAAGAGACCGGTTGGTAGGACACGTTCTGAGGCATCAGGGGATCACAAATTTAGCATTGGAGGGCAGTGTGGAGGGTAAAAATCGTAGAGGGAGACCAAGAGATGAATACACTAAGCAGATCCAGAAGGATGTAGGTTGCAGTAAGTACTGGGAGATGAAGAACCATGCACAGGATAGAGTAGCATGGAGAGCTGCATCAAACCAGTCTCAGGACTGAAGACCACAACACAACAACTTAAGGACATCACGCACATCCATGCCCGAGGCAGGATTCGAACCTGCGACCGTATCGGTCGCGCGGATCCAGACTGACGCGCCTAGAACCGCTCGGCCACAGCGGCCGGCGATTTCAGGAACAGATACAGAGCCTAAACTAAACGTTTTGTATCTCACGATACAAAGGGCAAACACACAGGATTTGACAGTACACAGAAAACCCACTGTCATAAGAACCACGGGTCACAACCAATCAAACTACACATTGGCATAAAAAGCAAGCTTCTGAATCTTGCTCAACAAATTAAACAGAGCACAGGTAAGAAAACAGAACTACACCCATGATTTAAACACAATAAAATACAAGAAGTTGAGGTTGGGGTTGTTTGGGGAAGGATACCAGACAGCTAGGTCATCGGTCTCATCGGATTAGCAAGGATGGGGAAGGAAGGCGGCCGTGCCCTTTCAAAGGAACCATCCCGGAAATACAAGAAGTGAAGCATCGCTACATGACAGAGAAACTTAACTATAAAACGAGCAAATAGGCAGGGAATGAACACTTCATATTCACGTAAGATCATACACAACAGTACAGAACAACCCAATGTACAGGACGCCACATTTCCCGCACAAAATAAATTTGCACATACTTATCTATAATAAGAAAATATTTCACAAAACCTTAAAGAAACAAGGATTTCGAATAAGATACAGAACAGACAACACGAAAACAAGAGGAAACAAGAAAAAACTCGGAACACACGAAAGACACATAGTAAATTTCTACAGATGAAACGTATCCCAACTAATATGCAACTCTTTTCAGTCAATATACGTAGCACAGATGCGCAGAAATTTTAGAAAAAGGTATTTGTAACACCTCAGAGCCCTAGAAAGTAAATGCTCAAATAGCACATTTTCTGACCGCCTAATAGCCCAATCATCATCCAACTAAAACATACAGTACTAAAATCCGCCATAACCTACGCCAAAAACTTAAACGGATATGAAACACACTCACTCACACACACACACACACACACACACACACACACACACACACACACACACAGAGAGAGAGAGAGAGAGAGAGAGATGAGGTAAAGTCAACGAAGTAAAAATTAGTCGCCAGACGGAATGTAAAAACAGGTGAACATCAACACAGACCAAACTCGCAGCAGCAACATAAATACTGTGTTTTGTGAAGTTCTAAAAAGTGTAACTTGCGAGTGCAGTTCTTTAAAAAACATGTATCATGTTTTTCCGTGAATTTCCATAACAAATGAGCATGCAGATTAGGACACACACTATAAAAATAACTATAAGTATTCCGAAATTACAGCAGCAAGATATTTTCGAGCAACAAAGTTTCGTTTATCTTGTAAACAATAATAGCATCATTTCGTTGCAGATGGAAAGCTATACACTAATTTTAGCAAAGTCTTGCAGGAATTAATATTGTAGAAAATGAGGTCGAAATCAGAATAGTCAAAACATATTTTTTAGCCTTAGTTTCTCACAATAACTATTATTTAAAATATATTCGGTTGAACGAAATAAAAGAACTTACTGATGAAGGCAGAAAGGTGTAGAAACGTTAATGGGGATTAAAGGAACATTTTTTTTGCGTAATAGGTAGATCTTAACTCCCACAATGACGACCAGTCGATTCAGTTAATATTTGTCAGTTACTTGTCTACTACCACATGCTACGCTCCAGACGCTATTTCTTAACATACTTCCTATCACTATTTGTACACACTGCTTGGTCTCTCCGAACGATGATTACTCTGTCAGGTACATACATGTGGCGAATGATAAATAATTATGTATCTGGGCCACAGTTCTTTTACACAGCAATTAAATGTTTCTGGTCTTAGGAATAACACAGTGGTGTGCAAAACGTAAGGAGGGAAGTAACTGTCGCATGATTTGTCACTGTCAAGTAGCTTAGATCAATAAAACTTGGCCCATACATACAAAGAACTGCTGCGCATTAGTACAGAAAGTAACTGAAAGACATACGCAAAGAGACGAACACAAAAGCCACTTTTATTGGAGAACAATAAATACACTGAAGTCATCGCGATTAATGATGGTCTCTTCTCCTGGGTATTACAAAAGGAGAGTCATGGTTCTTAACAGGGTGTGCGACCACCACGGTGCGCAGTGTACGAGGTTCTACAACGTGCTACCACACTGGACACAAGGTTGGTAAGGATTCCTTGTGGGAGGACGTTCTACTCCTCCACCAGCGCGGCTGACAACTGCTGGACTGTCCTTAGTGCAAGTGGACGTCCCTCCAACGCATCCCACACTTGCGTTATGGACCTTAAGTTGGGGGAACTGGCAGGTTAGTCCATTCACCGAATATCTTCTCGCACTAAATGTTCCAGCCTATGATCACATGAGGATCCGTAATGCGTCCAGGAACGTTATCGAACATGATCGTTTTGCTGTCCATGTGTTGTGGCGGGAGGCATAATGTTGCATGGGTGTACTGACCTCCACATCATTGAAGACGGTGTACGCACCGGAAAACGTTGTTGTGACACTGCACTCCTTCCCCATGTGGTTTTTTTCAGTGATGTTTTCGGCCCTGATTATTATAATGAAAATGCACGAATCTATCGAAGAACGCAGTTGGACGAGCTCTTGGAATGAGATGATGTTCGGCGAGCGCACTGGCATGCCCGTTCCCCAGAGTTAAATCCCACTGAATACTAACGATCGCCATCAATTGTCAATGGCGCTGGTGGAGTAATGGAACGCCCTACCATAATAACTCCTAACCAATCTCGTGGCCAGAATAGAAGCACGTCGCTAAGCATGTACTGCCATCCTTGATGAACACACGCCATTTTAAGAAACATGTGCCTTTTTTAATGTCCAGATGAGCTTCATGAATCACGGTGACTTTATTATATTTTTTGTCTTGGAATAAAAATGTCATTTCTATTCGTATAATTGCGTATTTCTTTCAGTTAACCTCTTTACTATAGTGTTGCAGTACTTTTTATGTATGATTCAATTTTTATCGAGTTATGTTACTTGGCAGTGGCATCATGCAATAGTTACTTTCGTCCTTACGGGTTGCACATAGCATACGGCTTACAGTTCAGTTTCCCAGGTGCTTTTGTTCTCTTTACTTTAGTAATCATTTGTGATCACTTATATATCAGTTTCTTCGTCAGCGGCCTCACAGGTATCAGATCTGTTCCCTTATATAAATGCTGTATACCGTGAGGAAATTTTTCTCTGACTGTCATTAACGAAATTGTACATGCTCAATCAATTTCCAGATTACAAAAACGTTCTATGAATGATGTGACGTGATTGAGAACAGCGCACATTAATAAACTGAAGTAACCTTCCAGTCGCTTCTGTGAATGATTCTACTGATTAGCAGACTTATCGAATTAAAAGTATTAATCTGGCTTTAATCACTGAACTTAACCGAATTATTTGATATGCAAACATACTTTAACGAAGTTTAGCTCTGCTGGAATAAATAAGCCACTTTCTCTTCCATGCAATATGTCCTTTATGTAAACCCATACTTTTACTCCAAAGACATTGTTACTATAGACTCCTTATTTGAGTAGAATATGAGCACTTCTTCAAAGATATTTCAAACATTGGTCTATTTTTGCGAATCTACTGCAGTTGAATAGTCCCGTGTGCTTGGCCCTCTACAACAGAGGCAGCCAAGTATTCGACTCGCGAGCCTTAACCGGCATGAGTGCCGTAGTGTTCAGCCTGTCTGCACTTTCCCCCACCATCACAGCGCAGTGTCTAGAGGGAAGAGGGAGGAGCTGCAAAGGTGACGCATTGAAATGTTGTTGCAGTCGCACTGCATACGACTTGGTTTTATATTGCAAATTTCTAAACAACATAGATCAAAACAAAGTAAATTTCAGTATTATTTAACCTGCTGAAGACATAATAAAATGGTTATCCGGTACAAAACGTCGGTATGTGTACAGATGCTGACAATTTCATGGATTTTCGCACTCAGTTTGCCACTTAGTAGTGACTGGTTTAGTCTCACAATTTCTATTGCTCAGATATGTTGACCAGAATATTTGCAACCTCATTCCGCAGGTGTGGAAACTCTACCTGAGGAAAACAATATAGACGTCTTGGACAGTTTTAACGTAAAAGCATTTCTCTTTAAAACAGGAATTACGTTGCAGATCAGTCAGTCATACCAGCACATGCACAGGGACGCTTTCAACTGAAATAGCAAACTGTCGCAAACACAGCTGTGAAACAAATGTGTCAGTGTCCTAAAAACGTTTCTAAAACTATTCTTGCACCTCTTTCAAGACCTGAATTCTTTCTTCAAACCTTCGATTTTTTATCAGCAGTGAACTTAGGGAACTGTACTGTGTTTCTGAGAATTTGTCCCTTCCATATCGTGATTTTTTAAAGACATCCCCAGCAAATCAGAAATAATTTGTTGCTCACTTTGCAATGTCTTACTATAGGCAGTGTGCACTGAAGTCGACTTCAAACGCGCGATCTGTAATCCATTCCGGATGCTCTAATTTTCGTTCCTACTCTCCTTTTTCCTCCATAAATTGAACAATAGCGGCTTTTAAATAGAAAAATCGTTCGAGGTATATCATTCGACTAAACAAACGTACTTTTCAGTAATATATAAGGTCTCCATACCCTTGGTTCAGTTATGTCAAAAACTGTTGCAACTGAGAGTAGAATAATGCGTGAGACTTCTGAAATTTTAGTATTCTTACCACCAATTTCATCACGTGCTCCATGCCAGCAAATTTAGCACAAATGCTTTTTGATGTACAGAACAATGATCTACGTCTGTCCATCTTTGTAATTGTTTGATCTTGTGAACTAAATCTTTAAATTTTTTCTACAACACATTGTGATGTCGTTTCATAGCAAATTTGCAGTACTTGTCGATTATGCGACTGCATAATAGATACTGAGACTCTTCAACATCCTTATCCGTGAAGCTCATACATTTTTAAAAGCTTGTGACGATACATAGCTAGCTGACTCTTTTTATTCAAAAAACAATGGACTTGTGAACCTCCTTCATACCACAAAGAAATAGCGATCAGTAAACGGTGAAGACACCACGATTCTGCCGAAACGAAGAGAGTTAGTCTACCGAAAAACGTCGCACCACAATACTAGGCACAATGTCACGACGTAATCCACTTACTTATCTGCATCTACGTAGATACTCCGCAAGCCACAGTACGGTGCGTGGCGGAGGGTGCCCTGTGCCATTACTTGTCATTTCACCCCGTGTTCCACTCGTAAATAGAGCGAGGGAAAAATGACTGTCTGAACGCCTCCGTTTGAGCCCTAATTTCTCATATTTTATCTTGGTGGTCCTTACGCTGTGTATGTTGACGGCAGTGGAATTGTTCGGTAGTCAGCTTCAAATACCCATTCTCTAAATTTTCTCAATAGTGCTTATCGCAAAGGACGTCGTCTTCCCCCCCCCCCCCAGGGATTCTCATTTGAGTTCCCGAAGCATCTTCGTAACACGTAGGCGTTGTTCGAACCTACCGGTAACAAATCTAGCAGCCCACCTGTGAACTGATTCGATATCTTTCTTCAATCCGACCTGCTACGGATTCCAAACACTCGAGCAGTACTCAAGAATAGGTTTCACCAGCATCCTATATGCTGTGTCCTGTGTCTAAAATTCTCCCAATAAACCGAAGTCAACGATTTGCCTTTCCTACCACAGTTTTCATATTCTCGTTCCATCTCATATCGCTCTGCAACATTGCGCTCCGATATTTAAACGACTTGACTGCGTCAAGCAGGGCACTAGTAATGCTGTATCGGAACATTACAGGTTTGTTCTTCCTACTCATCCCCATCAACTAACATTTTTCCACATTTAGGGATAGCTGCCAGTCATCACACCAATTGGACATTTGGTCTAAGTCGTATCTACCTACAGTCACTCAACTTGGTCATCTTACAGAACGCCACGGCATCATCAGCCAACAACCACAGACAGCTGCCCACTCTGTCCGACAAATCATTTCTGTATATAGAGAACAGCAGCGGATCTGTCACACTTTCTTGGGGCATTCCTGACGATACCCTTGTCTCTGTTGAACACTCGCCGTCGAGGACAACATACCGGATTCTATTATTTAAGAAGTCTTCGAGCCACTCACGTATCTGTGAGCTATCACTATGAAAATCTTGGAGTAAGTATACAGAAAAAGAAAGACCTGACGTAAAAATAAAATGGAAATGATACTGTGACTAATGAAAGTATTAAAATTTGCACCACTGTTCATCTTCGACTCTTCGATGTCAAAACCTCGATAATACTTTGAGCCTTGCATTAATATGTTGTTCAGTTTTTTATCCCTTGCTATTAGACAGTGTCTCAGTTTACCCAACAGCAATACTCGTACACACCACAGATACATGTCTTATTAAATGACATAAATCCACCTGATGATGGAGGTTTAAAATTTCTAAATTGATAGTGTAAATAAAAATAAATTGTGCCCGGTTGCGATACACTCAATTGATTTTCATAACAGGCATGGTAAAGCCTAATCATCCACATTCGTGTTCAAATAAACTTTAATAACTGATACTAGTTCAAAGAAGCTACAGTTCTGCCAAGGACAATATTTTATGAATATGCTTTATTTGACACTGCTGAGCATCACGATACAACGACAATTATGAAGTGAGCGTAAACTTATCATCACGCATATAAGCCTGGAACATCGAACATAATGACAATAATAAAAGTCATGAGCATAATTTGTATAACACCAGTTGCTTGTTAGTCAACATAAATACATAAAATCAAGTAACTGGTCTCACTTATATATATCCTAAACTATTCATATATAGACACATTGCACTATGTAAACGTAAGTTCAGAAGAATGTGAGTTAATAATATTTCCATAATTTAGAAAATTTATTAATGGTATTCGTTCTCATAGTATTTTATTTTCGATTAATGACATGCCTGACCTTCGCAGATGTACCAGTGGTTCTGTGTCGTAGATAAGGACTGCAGTACGTACGCCTGAAAGAAAGAATTCACACGTTTGAAATATGCACAAATAGACCTACATCTTTAGATCAATAAAAACAACAGTAATAATTTTAGGAATATCCTTTGTTTGGTATACAAAATGATATCAGTCAGCCAAATAGAAGATCTCGGGATATTTGAAAATATTAGCTGTGTAATCCAGGGAAATATCACTAATACGATATCACAAGTAAATTTATGGCTACGGTTTCAGAACCGTTTACCGCTCAAAGAGGCTGAAAGAGGTGTTGGATTAGAACACAAATGCCACCGCTGCCTTTTAGTATTTTCCTCGAAAAATTACTCACACACTGGGAGAAGAGGTCGGGATAGAAATTTTCGGAAGAGCCAACTGTCTGATATTCGTTGTACCTGGAATACTACGTTGTAAGTCAGGATACAAACTCATCAGTAGCCATCTGACAAGCAGGATAAACATGTCTTACGGACTTCGCCATAGATCACATTATTGAGCTATATACATCTACATCATTTCCGTTTGTCTACTAATACCATTTACGGATCTTGCAATGCGTCATCTTCTTGGCCTTTTTCTATGTTTTGGAATCCAGCAAAGAACTTCCTTGGTCCATCTACGATATATTCGACTGGCTACATGTCCAACCCACTTCCATTTCACCTTCATTAAGGGCCGTAATTACGTCATGTGTGTGACTGTGTGTGTGTGTGTGTGTGTGTGTCCTAGTAATCCTCAACAACCATGTCGGCATTGTTCGCTGATCACTCTTCAGGTACTGAATGGGTGTTACATTGGAGACTTGAGTATCATCGCCGTAAGTCAGAACTGGTATGACGTGCTGACTGTACTCTTTCTTTTTCAGACACGTTGGAAGGTTTGCAATCCGAATTTTGTTCACCAAAAGTACTCCAGGATAATTTGACTCTATTGTTTACTTCTCTGCCAGTCCTTCCAGCCATTGTTGTCAACTACCTAAATATAAAATATTATCCACTAATTCTCTGACCTCATTCTTAAACTGGGCTATCATTTTTTCGATATGTTGGTGAGTGACTGATTTTCTTTTATTGTAATGAATTTGTGGTTCATGGTGTGGGTTCCTGTAGTCATGTCCTAGTTCATGAACCACGGGCAACGTATGAGTGGCCAAGTAAGTGGTCCCGACAGTCGGGATACCAATTACTTTGGAATAAGGCTGGGCATCTCGGACATATTCTGAGTCGTGGTCACCTTTGTGCTCATACGGCAAAGACTACCAAATCCACCGGTTAGTCCCTCAGCCGTTAGGGGTAAAACCCAATGGGACTCGGGGCAAGTAAGGCTAGCAACCTGCTTCCCTGATACTTCAAATATGATGCTGGCGACAATCAGAGCAAAATGCCTCGGACCTTTGGAGGTGATGGAGTCCCACCTCTAACTGACAAACCAGGGACTCCTAAGATACGACTTGGCAAACAAATGGTAATGAGATGGGGAGCTATTAATATCAATGGGGGCTACTCTGGGAAGAAGGTAGAGCTGGCAGAGGCTGCAAGTAAGATGGGGCTGGACGTTTTAGCTGTTAGTGACATTCGGGTAAGGGGTGAGAAAGAAGAGGAAGTGGGAGAATACAAGGTCTACCTATCAGGAGTCAAAGCAGGAATAGCACAATGGGGTGTAGGGCTTTACATCAGGAAAGAAATGGAACCCAGCATAGTTGCAATAAGGTATGTAAACGAACGACTGATGTGGATAGATTTGACAGTGTCTAGCAAGAAAATTAGGATTGTGTCAGTATATTCGCATTGTGAAGGGACAGATCAAGATAAGATGGATAGTTTTTATGAGGCACTCAGTGATGTAGTTGTTAGAGTAAAGGACAAGGACAGTGTTCTGCTCATGGGTGATTTTAACGCCAGGATTGGAAATCGAACAGATGGGTATGAAAAGGTTATGGGTAAATTTGGAGAGGATATGGAGGCCAACAGGAACGGGAAACAACTCTTGGATTTCTGTGCCAGTATGGGCTTAGCAATCACAAACTCCTTTTTTAAACATAAGAACATTCACCAGTATACTTGGGAAGTCAGGGGAACCAGATCTGTCATTGACTATATAATAACAGATCAGGAATTCAGGAAGGCTGTGAGGGACACACGTGTATTCAGGGGATTCTTTGATGACACTGATCATTATTTAATCTGCAGTGAAATTGGGATTGTGAGGCCGAAAGTGCAGGAGGTCAGGTCCATATGTAGGAGGATAAGAGTGGAGAAACTTCAGGATAAGGAAATCAGGCACAAGTACAAAACAGCGATCTCAGAAAGGTACCAGTTAGTTGAATGTAGCCAATTACAGTCATTGGAAAAGGAATGGACAAGGTACAGGGACACAGTACTAGAAGTGGCTAAAGAATGTCTTGGAACAGTAGTGTGTAAAAGTAGGAAGAAGCAAACAGCTTGGTGGAATGATACAGTCAAGGCAGCCTGTAAAAGGAAAAAGAAGGCGTATCAAAAATGGCTACATACCAGAACCCAGGTAGACAGAGAAAGTTATGTTGAAGAAAGAAACAAAGCCAAACAGGTAATTGCAGCGTCTAAGAAGAAATCGTGGGAAGACTTTGGAAACAGGTTGGAGACTATGGGTCAAGCTGCTGGAAAACCATTCTGGAGTGTAATTAGCAGTCTTCGAAAGGGAGGTAAGAAGGAAATGACAAGTATTTTGGACAGGTCAGGAAAACTGCTGGTGAATCCTGTGGATGCCTTGGGCAGATGGAGAGAATATTTTGAAGAGTTGCTCAATGTAGGTGAAAATGCGATCAGTAATGTTTCAGATTTCGAGGTAGAATGGGATAGGAATGATGATGGAAATAGGATCACATTTGAGGAAGTGGAAAAAATGGTCAATAGATTTCAGTGCAATAAAGCGGCTGGGGTGGATGAAATTAAGTCGGAACTCATCAAATACAGTGGAATGTCAGGTCTTAAATGGCTACACAGGATAATTGAAATCGCCTGGGAGTCGGGGCAGGTTCCATCAGACTGGACAAAAGCAGTAATCACACCAATCTTTAAACATGTAAACAGAAAATATTGTAACAACTACAGAGGTATCTCTTTAATCAGAGTTGTGGGTAAAATCTTCTCAGGTATTGTTGAAAGGAAAGTGCGAGTATTAGTTGAGGACCAGTTGGATGAAAATCAGTGTGGGTTTAGGCCTCTTAGAGGTTGTCAGGACCAGATCTTTAGCTTACGGCAAATAATGGAGAAGTGTTATGAGTGGAACAGGGAATTGTATCTATGCTTTATAGATCTAGAAAAGGCACATGACCGGGTTCCTAGGAGGAAGTTATTGTCTGTTCTACAAGATTATGGAATAGGAGGCAAACTTTTGCAAGCAATTAAATGTCTTTACATGGATAGTCAGGCAGCAGTTAGAGTTGACGGTAAATTGAGTTCATGGTTCAGAGTAGTTTCAGGGGTAAGACAAGGCTGCAACCTGTCTCCACTGTTGTTCATATTATTCATGGATCATATGTTGAAAACAATAGACTGGCTGGGTGAGATTAAGATATGTGAACACAAAATAAGCAGTCTTGCATATGCGGATGACTTAGTTGTGATGGCAGATTCGATTGAAAGTTTGCAAAGTAATATTTCAGAGCTAGATCAGAAATGTAAGGACTATGGTATGAAGATTAGCATCTCCAAAACGAAAGTAATGTCAGTGGGAAAGAAATATAAATGGATTGAGTGCCAAATAGGAGGAACAAAGTTAGAACAGGTGGACGGTTTCAAGTACTTAGGATGCATATTCTCACAGGATGGCAACATAGTGAAAGAACTGGAAGCGAGGTGTAGCAAAGCTAATGTAGTGAGTGCTCAGCTACGATCTACTCTCTTCTGCAAGAAGGAAGTCAGTACCAAGACTAAGTTTTCTGTGCACCGTTCAATCTTTCGACCAACTTTGTTGTATGGGAGCGAAAGCTGGGTGGATTCAGGTTACCTTATCAACAAGGTTGAGGTTACGGATATGAAAGTAGCTAGGATGATTGCAGGTACTAGCAGATGGGAACAATGGCAGGAGGGTGTCCACAATGAGGAAATCAAAGAAAAACTGGGAATGAACTCTATAGATGTAGCAGTCAGGGCGAACAGGCTTAGATGGTGGGGTCATGTTACACGCATGGGAGAAGCAAGGTTACCCAAGAGACTCATGGATTCAGCAGTAGAGGGTAGGAGGAGTCGGGGCAGACCCAGGAGAAGGTACCTGGATTCGGTTCAGAATGATTTTGAAGTAATAGGTTTAACATCAGAAGAGGCATCAATGTTAGCACTGAATAGGGGATCATGGAGGAACTGTATAAGGGGGGGGGGGGGGGGGGGGCAATGCTCCAGACTGAACGCTGAAAGGCATAATCAGTCTTAAATGATGATGATGATGATGATGATGATGTAATGAATTTTTAAACTTACTGTGTCAAGTTTTTCTATTCGTTGTTGATCTGTTCTTTACCCAAACAATGCCATGTTATCAGAGCAATGTTTTTTTTTTAGATATATTAACAAAGTGATATTGAATCTCCTTCACTGATGTCTGTTTCAGTTCTGAATTTCTTACTGTCTTGTTGTAGTTTATTGGAAGCTACTGAAGCAGAATCAAAATCTTTCTCAAAATCGTTGAATCCCGGGCATGCTGGTAATTCAAATCACTGCCGCGTTCGGTAATATCCTGCACGTCTGACAAATACTCCCTTGTGATACAATACATACTAAAGCAAGCATATTCCTTTACCTTATGTCGTCCATGTTGCACATTTTTTACGGAAAATGCGACTGTTTTGACAACAAAAGTTCAAATAAAACAGTTCATCTGTGGCAGGTGGAAAACAGCGATATCTTGTTACATGTGTACCAGCTGGATGAAGCTAGTTGTTTGTTTTGGTTTCATTTTGATACAAAAAGTATAACAGGCACCTGTTATCGTCATACCTTCATATCAGCATTTCAAATGAATAATCTTAGTGCCATATGACGATAACAAGTGCCTGTTGTACTTTTTGCAGCAAAATGAAACCAAAACAAACAATCAACTAACTGCATACAGCTGGTACACATGTAACCAAATACCGCTATTTTCCATCTGAAGATGAGAGTATGAATTCTCGGAACGCGCCGTGGGAGAAAATAAAAGATGACCGACACAGGTACATTGTTTTATTTGAACTTTTATTAGCATGTCCCTTTGCGTGGTTAAAAATGGGTGGCTTCATTTTCTCTCTATGCGTTAACGTAGGATGTTATTACGTTTCCCTCGTCAGCGTGCATTCCATTCCATTCTCTTGTGTTTTAATCACTTCATTGGAACTCCGAATTTTTACTTCGATGGTGAATAACGGAAAACTGTACGACAATGGAGAAATTTCTGTTTTGGAAAATATGTTTGTAAGTCTTTAAGTTTTGACAAATAATACCTCATTTATGACTTTTGTGAATTGTCGATCATAATTGTCTGTTACACGATGTTGTTCTGCAGAGACATGTAGTTTAAGTTCGTTAACATACACAGATCGACTGTACACAGATACACAGTTATACAGATAAAAGGCCTTGATTGGTGGTACGACATCTTGTTATTTTAAAATTGTCTTATTCGGTTGTAGCCATTCGAGTTGGGTATTTGCCTCACAAAAATGGTGAACTATCTACAACAATAAATCAGTGTTAGTCAACCGTCCCAGCTAGCGCATCGTCGTCATACGGTCGAAACTCTGTACACTATCCATTGAACAAGAAGCACGTATTACCGAACTCAGGAAAAACGACAAAAGACCCTGAGAAAATAATACGGCCTAAAGAGGAAGGACAAGAAAGTTAATTGCAAATAAATTAAATGTACGAGTCAACTGTAAAACGTCAGAATTCACGTAATACGTACGACTGGTCTTCTACTCAACAGTTTCTTAAACCAGCAGTGACGAATTCCTGGGAGTTGCGTGACTGTTTTCGAGGGTCACGTAATAATCCGCAAAAATCTTTTCGTAATTTTTAATCTTGTCATGTCTGTTGTGCAGTAAAACTGGAAGAGCTGTAACCACTTTCTGGCTACAGACATTGGTTACATTTTTCTTATTTTATAGCAGACAGACGTTAAAATTCGTTTGTTGCGGCTTTTGATTACTCTACTGCCTCTCCTTTGTCGAGCGCTTAATTGCTGCCATATGGAGTACTCCCGTCAGGCCCAGTCAAAATTTCTCGCGCCTAAAAATACGCTTGCTCCAAAGCCGACTATATTGTATTCAGAAAATCCGGCAAATGTCCCGGCTCCTGTCGTGAATGCCACGCCTACTAAACCCTACGCAGTTGCACAGTAGCAGCCCACAAAATGTGAGAGCTACCGTGTCTACATAGCGGAGAGGTTCCCAATTACGACAGCATATTCATCTATTGTTCATAAACCGTATCCCCTTCCGTACAATCAAATGGTACACCTAAATAACATCAATAAGTATCCGGTGAACAGCAGATAACATAGTGTCATTACTGTTTAGGGGGGGGGGGGAGGGTACACCAATGATCAAAACCTTATGACCAGCTGTTTAATAATTTGTTAGTCTACCTTTGAAACACAATACAGCAGCGGGTCTGCATGGGATGAATTCGACAAGTTCTTCTACATCTACCTCTACTTTGGCATTTCGCAAGAAACCCTAAGAAGCGTGGCAGAGGGAACCCTGTACCACTACTGGTCACATCCTTTCATGTTCCAATAGCCTACAGAACGAGGGACAACCGACTGTGTGCCTCCCTACGAACCCTGACTTCTCCTATCAGATATTCGGTGTCCTTACGCGAAATGTATGTAGGCATCAGTACAATTGTTCTACAGTCAGCTTCAGATGCCGGTTCTCCAAATTTTCTCAGTAGTGTTGCTCGAAAAGAATGTCGCCTTTCTATTTGAGTTCTCAAAGCATCTCCATAATACTTGCGTGTTGTTCAAACTTACCGGTTGTCCGCCGCTCGTGGTCTCGCGGTAGCGTTCTCGCTTCCCGAGCACGGGGTCCCGGGTTCGATTCCCGACGGGGTCAGGGATTTTCACCTGCCTCGAGATGACTGGGTGTTTGTGTTGTCCTCATCATTTCATCATCATCCAGGAAAGTGGCGAAATTGGACTGAGCAAAGGTTGGGAAATTGTACGGGCGCTGATAACCACGCGGTTGAGCGCCCCACAAACCAAACATCATCATCTCAAATTTACCGGTAGCAAATCTAGCAGTCCGCCTCTGATTTGCTTTGATGACTTCCTTCAATACGACCTGGTGAGGATCCCAAGCACTAGAGCAGTGCTCAAGAACAGGTCGCACTAGCGTCCTATATGCGGTCTCCTTTAGAGATGAGTCACACTTTTTTGAAATTCTTGAAGTAAACCGAAGTCGACCATTCACCTTTTCTATTACAAATCTTACATGCTCACTGCATTTCATATCGCTTTGCAACGTTATGTACAGATATTTAAACAATGTGACTGTGTTTTTTTCCTACTCATTAACTTACACTTTTCTACATTTACAGCTAGCTGCCATTCATTACATAAACGATAAATTTTGTGTAAGTCATCTTGAATTCTTTTACAGTCACTCAACGACACCCTCATGCAGACCACAACACCATCAGCAAACAGCTGCTCACCTTCTCAGCCTGATCATATATGCATATAGAAAATCACAGTGGTCCTGTCGCATTTCCCTGGGGCGCTCCTGACGGTGCCCCTGTCTCGGAAGAGCACTCACCGTTCTGTTACTTAAGAAGTCTTCGAGTCACTCACGTATCTCGTAACATCTTCCGTATGCTCATACCTTAGTTAACAATCTGCCTAGGGGCCCGTGTTGAAAGCTTTTCGGAAATCTATGAAATTGGAATCTACGTTTTGCCCTTCATCCATATTTCGTAGCATATCATGTGAGAAAAGCGCAAGCTGAGTTCACACGAGCGACGCTTTCTGGAAGAAAAATTATTATATTCGAACTGGAAATATGTTCAAGAATTTTGCAGCAGAAAGATGTTAATGGTATTGGTCTGTAATTTTTCCGGTCCGTTCTTTTACACTTCTTATATACAAAATGACCTGCATTTTTTTCCAGTCGCTTGGCACTTTGCGCTGGGCGAGAGGTTAGTGATAAATGCAAGATAAGTTTAAGTGGGGTTCAAAATGGTTCAAATGGGTCTGAGCACTATGCGACTTAACTTCTGAGGTCATCAGTCGCCTATAACTTAGAACTAATTAAACCTAACTAACCTAAGGACATCACACACATCCATGCCCTTGGCAGGATTCGAACCTGCGACCGTAGCGGTCGCTCGGTTCCAGACTGTAGCGCCTAGAACCGCACGGCTACTCCGGCCGGTCAAGTAAGGGGGTGGGGGGTGGGGGGACCAATGCCTTAGCATACTCTTTGGAAAACAGAATTGGGATTTCATACCAGCGCACACTCCGCTGCTGAGTGAAAATTTCATTCTGGAAACATCCCCCAGGCTGTGACTGAGCCATCTCTCCGCAATATCCTTTCTTCCAGGAGTTCTAGTTCTGCAAGGTGTGCAGAAGAGCTTCTGCAAAGTTTGGAAGGTAGGAGGGTAGCTCAGTTGGTAGAGCACTTGCCCGCGGAAGGCAGAGGTCCCGAGTTCGAGTCTCGATCCGGCACACAGTTTTAATCTGCCAGGAAGTTTCATACCAGCGCACACTCGTCTGCAGAGTGAAAATTTCATTCTGAATTGTGATTCCATCCGGATCTGGCACCTTATTTATTAACTCTTTCATTTGCAGGTTTCTGAACGCGTATTACACCAGATGTCTACGCATAGGTCACGAAATTCCTGTAAATTAAGTGCCGGTGGTTTCCGGGCGCGTAGCTGGCACCCAAAAGCGTCCCAGATGTGTTTCACCCTGTTCACATCAGGTGAATTTTGGCAAGGCTTCAAAGTGAGATCATCATCATGCTCCTCAAATTGCGATTCTGACCTTGTAACTGACAGCTATCCTACTGGCACACGGCATCGCCGTCGTGGATGAAGGAAAGCAGAATCTCAGCAGTAACGTTCACCCAGTCCATAGCTGGCATGGTGCTTTCGATTACTGCCAGAGGTTCCACGGAGGCCTAGGTGAATGTCCCCTAGTGGAGTCCTGCTCCACCGGCCGCAACCAGGGCGCTGTGCATGTTTCGAGCAGCCGTTCGCCTCGATGATGCCGTACCGAGAAACTAACCTTGACCTGGTGTAACAGAGAATGTAATTCATCCAACCAGGAACACTTCTCCATTGATCAGCTGTTTAATCACGATCCCATGCCCAATGCTGTCGAAAGTGACGATATCGCTGTGTTAACATGGAAACAAGTAGGGTTCATCTGCTGCGTAGCACCATGTTCACCAATCTATGCTAAACGGTTTGCTCCCAAATACTTGTACATACAACACCAATGTACGCTGTCGTAGATATGTCACAGATTGCCATCTATTCTGCTTTACACGTTCTGTGATGAGGCGTGAACTCCCAACACTTCGTTGCTTACTCGTAGTACACAACGTCCTCCAACCACTTTTCATGAATGATCACGACAGTAGCACATGAGATCCGACTAGCTTCACTGTTTCCAAGGTACTAGTTTCCAGGCGCCATGTCATAAGAACCCGACCTTTGTCAGACTCGCTTAAGTCAGTAGATATCCTCATTTATGGTCCGTATCACCGTTAGAATGATTCCCAATTCGCAGTCTATCATGACAAGCCAACATGGTCTCGATTCTGTGTAGACCAATAAATATGCTGCAACCCCGCATTCTTCTCATTGAACGCTGGTGATTTTGCCCTGCTTGAGTGCTCCCTTTCGTGTTCATCTGATGTTGCGAGGACCAATTACGCTCGCAGCTGGTCTGGCCATCTCGTGGTGGGCCGGAGCTGCACCACCTCTAGACGACTTGGTTGGCTGAGTATTGCGCCTTTTTTATAGATGATGCGGGCAGTCTGGCGGAAACTGTCCAGCAACATTGAGATGCCGGTGTGTTCACGAAGTTGTCTTCTCGAGTACCCAGCTGAATGTAAAAGGGGAGTCTCAGGGTTCAGTTTTACACTCTTTGGAGCTGGCTGATGTGCGTGACAGCGGCATGTCCGCATACCACGAAAGTGTACTCTGCCACGGGTGTGACCAGAAGCAAGTTAAGCAGGATGCCACAGTGTGAAGGTGGAGTGAACTCCGGGTTGAGGGTGGGTTATATGTCACAGAATCACCACAGTGCTCGTCATATCCCAAAAGTGAGGCCGCCAGGTCAGATGGTAGTCCAGGGTCACTGCCACTTATTTGCCTTTCCTAACCATGGGATGAGGTCACTCACAACTGTGACAGGCAGCATGTCAGAAGACAGCTTCTTCTTCATGAATACAAGCACCTTGCCTTTTATGGCAATGAACGTGAGTCAGTACATAGTGGAACAAGAGCCGAGGAGGTTGCAGTCGAGCTTAACATTATCCTGGGTATATCAGGGACGTGTACAGTGAGGACAGCAGAGGGAAGATCACCGATCCCAGCAACACTCCAGCATCTATCGGCCACTTCGTTGATATCCTGTCATCAGCCCGAAAGTGAAAGGATCTCCGGAAAAGTAGGAGTGGAGCATGCGAACGTGCTAGGTCGGTACCCCGTGCACAAAGCTTATGTAGACTAGGCCGTTGTCCCATACGCAATGAAACTCCCTGGAGACGTCTAAGAACACTGCCACTACGTACTCACAACACTCCAGGGGCCTTATTGTGTGGTGTCACCGCCAGACACCACACTTGCTAGGTGGTAGCCTTTAAATCGGCCGCGGTCCGTTAGTATACGTCGGACCCGCGTGTCGCCACTACCAGTGATTGCAGACCGAGCGCCGCCACACGGCAGGTCTAGAGAGACTTCCTAGAACTCGCCCCAGTTGTACAACCGACTTTGCTAGCGATGGTTCACTGACAAAATACGCTTTCATTTGCGGAGACGATAGTTAGCATAGCCTTCAGCTACGTCATTTGCTACGACCTAGGAAGGCGCCATTACCAGTTACTATTGATACTGTAAAACATGTACCGTCAAGAGCGACGTTCACCATTTATGGATTAAAGTTAAGTATTCCACCAGCTACGTCCGTTTTTTCTAAATTCTAATTTCCTTGTCCTGTTCCAGACCTAACGCCAGCCTGCGTTAGCTAAAACGCGTGCCTTTCGGCTTCCTCTAGTAAACCGGTGTTGGCTCTCCTGCCAATCCACAACATATTGCCTGCTCCACTAGCCGCAGCAGCCGATATTTTGTGGAGTGGCCTCTCAGCAATCCTAACTCCTCACCCGTTACTAGGGCTTCTGCATAGGCAGATTCCGCAGTCATCTCGGATAGGGTGAGACAGGTGGTCAGCACACACCTCTCCCAGTCGTCGTCCGTTTTCGTGACAGGTGCCCTACTTCTTATTCAAGTAGCTCCTCAATTGACCTCACAAGAGTTGAGTGCACCCTGATTGCCAAAAGCGGTCGGCAGACCCAGGTGGACACCCATCCAAGTGCTAGCCAGCCCGACAGCGTTTAACTTCATTGACCTCACGAGACCCGGTGGTACTACTGCGGCGAGCACGTTGGCCAGCTAAACGGCTGGATGTACGATAATAACCTGAAAGCTGTTTTACCTTACAGCATAATGCTGTGAAATGAACGCTATTTAAGGAATATTAAAAATAGCTCACTTTTCTTTGTGGACCAACAGCATGTAGTAGTTCGTGCAGCGAGACATGGTTATCTCCACTGACTGACACCTCCATATCGTGAGCGGCAACAGAGATGATGGGTACAGAGAAAGAGCAGCTTTAAGTTGAACTTGGAAAGCCAAATACAATTTTTAATTCATAGCTTACTGATGCAGAATTTCAATACGTAGGTATATCCATTCTACCAGTTGCTGGAAACGTTGACATTATCTCTGTATATAAAGCTCCTATATCCATTCTACCAGTTACTGGAAACGTTGACATTATCTCTGTATATAAAACTCCAAATAATGATATAAATAAAGACCATCTGCATACTCCCCTCATTTCCACTACTCGCTAAAAGCGAATTATTGGAGACTTCAGTGGAATCATCTTGCTTGGGACTGAAATCGAGAGGATACAATTAGAATGTTAATCGCAGGGATAACTGAGGAAAATAACTTAGTGATACTCAACGACGGGAGACCAACGATAATTAGCCATCTAAATTAACGGTGCAGTGCAGGTGATCTGTGGTTTGCATCTGCATTGATGGCTACAGCTTTTACACGAAAGGAGGCTGGAGGATGAGTAGGTTCCACGTACCCAAGATTAAAAATGGTTCAAATGGCTCTGAACACTATGGGACTTAACAACTGTGGTGATTGGTCCCCTAGAACTTAGAACTACACTCCTGGAAATGGAAAAAAGAACACATTGACACCGGTGTGTCAGACCCACCATACTTGCTCCGGACACTGCGAGAGGGCTGTACAAGCAATGATCACACGCACGGCACAGCGGACACACCAGGAACCGCGGTGTTGGCCGTCGAATGGCGCTAGCTGCGCAGCATTTGTGCACCGCCGCCGTCAGTGTCAGCCAGTTTGCCGTGGCATACGGAGCTCCATCGCAGTCTTTAACACTGGTAGCATGCCGCGACAGCGTGGACGTGAACCGTATGTGCAGTTGACGGACTTTGAGCGAGGGCGTATAGTGGGCATGCGGGAGGCCGGGTGGACGTACCGCCGAATTGCTCAACACGTGGGGCGTGAGGTCTCCACAGTACATCGATGTTGTCGCCAGTGGTCGGCGGAAGGTGCACGTGCCCGTCGACCTGGGACCGGACCGCAGCGACGCACGGATGCACGCCAAGACCGTAGGATCCTACGCAGTGCCGTAGGGGACCGCACCGCCACTTCCCAGCAAATTAGGGACACTGTTGCTCCTGGGGTATCGGCGAGGACCATTCGCAACCGTCTCCATGAAGCTGGGCTACGGTCCCGCACACCGTTAGGTCGTCTTCCGCTCACGCCCCAACATCGTGCAGCCCGCCTCCAGTGGTGTCGCGACAGGCGTGAATGGAGGGACGAATGGAGACGTGTCGTCTTCAGCGATGAGAGTCGCTTCTGCCTTGGTGCCAATGATGGTCGTATGCGTGTTTGGCGCCGTGCAGGTGAGCGCCACAATCAGGACTGCATACGACCGAGGCACACAGGGCCAACACCCGTCGTCATGGTGTGGGGAGCGATCTCCTACACTGGCCGTACACCACTGGTGATCGTCGAGGGGACACTGAATAGTGCACAGTACATCCAAACCGTCATCGAACCCATCGTTCTACCATTCCTAGACCAGCAAGGGAACTTGCTGTTCCAACAGGACAATGCACGTCCGCATGTATCCCGTGCCACCCAACGTGCTCTAGAAGGTGTAAGTCAACTACCCTGGCCAGCAAGGTCTCCGGATCTGTCCCCCATTGAGCATGTGTGGGACTGGATGAAGCGTCGTCTCACGCGGTCTGCACTACCAGCACGAACGTTGGTCCAACTGAGGCGCCAGGTGGAAATGGCATGGCAAGCCGTTCCACAGGACTACATCCAGCATCTCTACGATCGTCTCCATGGGAGAATAGCAGCCTGCATTGCTGCGAAAGGTGGATATACACTGTACTAGTGCCGACATTGTGCATGCTCTGTTGCCTGTGTCTATGTGCCTGTGGTTCTGTCAGTGTGATCATGTGATGTATCTGACCCCAGGAATGTGTCAATAAAGTTTCCCCTTCCTGGGACAATGAATTCACGGTGTTCTTATTTCAATTTCCAGGAGTGTACTTAAACCTAACTAACCTAAGGACATCACACACATCCATGCTCGAGGCAGGATACGAACCTGCGACCGTAGCTGTCACGCGGTTCCAGACTGAAGCGCCTAGAACCGCACGGCCACTCCGGCCGGCGTAGCCAAGACTAACTACAAGTTAAAACGTATCAGAGAAGTCTAGTTCCAAGGCACTTAGACGCTAATCTGCTAAAGAGGAACCACCTGACAACAACATACTTCCATCGTGATTGAGAAAAGGCGGAAAAGCCCAAAAATATAATATAGAGACAACTGGCCATCGACTGGGAAACTGTGTGAACAATCATATCTCTGAAATACTTATATCTGACATTACATTCACATGGTACATGGTTGTGAAGAAAACTATTGTAACAAACGAAAAGCTCCACAGTCCAAGACATAGTGACACAGATAAATGCTCCTTATTTGCATTATCTCATTCCCTTCTTCACCTTTTCACTTGCTGTGGTCATATACGCAACTGGAGGTGGCTCAGGAATACACTCGCTTTGCTGCCAAGGAGCTCAGAAACCAAATACACGACATACATCGTACTTCGACTTGCACGTAAACAACACTGCAGTGTGGTTACTGGGACGTTATGTCAGTTACATAATTAACATCACAAGGTACCATAACTTTACCAAGTTGGTTGGTAACGCAAAAAGATTATGTGCCAACATGCCGTAAATAACATTTGACAAACTTGGGATAACATAATCTATTGAAGAGAACAATATACTTTACAAGAAAAATTTAAGTTCAGCAAGAAATTAATTTTAACTCGCAATAACCCTTTCATATTCTTATATTCATCTTTATTTAAATTTTTAAGACATGCATTTTATAACGCTATTTCATGTTTATAAATACCATTAGTTGATAAAGAAAGTAGTATGTTTAAAAGAAACAAACAAATACCTAGTTGGATCCATTTACCAGTCACCCTCAGATGATTACCAGACATCTCTGACATATAGATTATAGAACAGTTACTGCTATAACATACGTAAGGCATACTGGAGTCTGTAAAGTGGTAATACCATCCCTAATGAACAGATTGGAAGTTAGTAGAAACCCAATAGTTATTTCCTGTCAGAGAGGTCACAGTTCGTAGTAATTGACGGAAAGTCATCGAGTAAAATAGAAGTGATTTCTGGCGTTCCCCAAGGTAGTGTTATAGGTCATTTGCTGCTCCTTATAAACGATTTTGGAGACAATCTGAGCAGCCGTCTTCGGTTGTCTGCATATGGCGCTGTCGTTTATCGACTAATAAAGTCATCAGAAGATCAAAACAAACTGCAAAACGATTTAGAAAAGATATCTGAATGGTGCGAAAAGTGGCAGTTGACCCTAAATAACGAAAAGTGTGAGGTCATCCACATGAGTGGTAAAGGAACTCGTTAAGTCAGTCTAATCTAAAAGCCATAAATTTGGGCTGGAAATCACTAGAAGAAAGGCGTTTTTCGTTGTGACGGAATCTTCTCATTAAATTCCAGTCACCAACTTTCTCCTCCGAATGCAAAAATATTTTGTTGACACCGACCTACATAGGGCGGAAGGATCACTACGATAAAATAAGGGAAATCAGAGCTCGTACGATAAGATATAGATGTTCATTCTTTCCGCGCGCTATACGAGATTGGAATAATAGAGAATTGTGAAGGTGGTTCGATGAACTCTTTGCTAGGCACTTAAATGTGATTTGCAGAGTATCAATGTAGATATAGATGTAGATGTATTTTATAAGTAACAAAAATTAGTTGATTTCATAATTTCTGCGACTTCATGTAATCAATGCAATTACTTCTGACCCAAGTACAGTCCACATGCACAAACATAAAAATCTATATAATTTTTGTTGTCATTTTATATTCACTGTGGTTTTCACAAAATGAATTGGTAGTCAGGTGTTGTAATAATACTTAGAAATTGTATTTTTGGCCCAACATACATTTCTTTACTTGAACAATACCTATTGGCGTTAACGAGCTAAATTTAGGGTACATTAGAATGTAAGTGGTGTTTGTTCCAGGACTGTAATGATAGTCGTTCACGAGATACCGTATTTTGAAAAGTTCCCACACCAAGACTTGTACAAGACCTGTGGTAGCACACACTAAGGAACAACGCAAGTGCATACACCAGTTATACGGGTTCTGACCAATAACGAGACATCTGCTCATCATAGGTTGTGTTCAGAATGGTCACCGGCAGCAGCAATACACGATTCCAGTCTGGTATGGATCGACTGGCGCACACGTGCTAGCATTTCAGTGGAGATGTCCGAGCAGGCTGCAGTAATACGACGTTTCATACCATAGGATGTAGCTGGTCTGTCCTAGTAGACAGCGTCTTTCAGCTTTCCCCTCAGAAAAATGTCTACAGGCGTCTAATCCGGGGAATTAACCGGTCAAAGTACAAGTCCTCTGCGTCGAATTCAACGATTTAGAAACAAATCGTGAAGACATACGGCAGTACTTCATGCACTATGGGCTGGACAGCCATCATTCTGGTACCACAACTTCATCCTAGTCTGCAGGAGAACGTCTTCTAGCATCTGTGGAAGATGGTCTGTCAGGAGGCTTCGGTAACTGCACATTCAGTATTCCGTCTCTGAAAAACGAGCTTATTGACTGATGGTTCAGTACCCCACACCACAAGTTTATGGACGCTGACGTTCCATCTAACGAAGCCAAAGGGGTTTTTCAACGAACAATAGTGCATGTTTTGGCGGTTTACCTGGCCATGATTAGTAACTGTCACTTTATCACTAAACAAATACATGATACATGTAGACTAGAGTATCCTACCTTAATGCCTATGTACAGAAGTTAACACGATTCTCATAATCATTTCCATGCAGCTCTTTCGACGGAGAAATATGTGACAGAAGTAGAATCCATGGTGGTGGATAATGCGTACGACACTAGCTTGACTCACGCCACTTCCTAGAGCGACTGCGTGGGAAATATCGTTTGTATCAACTGCAACAGCGGCAAGACATTAATTTCCCTGTCTTCTGTCGTCACTTCTGTTACGTTATCTAGGTTTTACGCAACCAGTTTCACGTAACTGGTTGAAGAGGTTGATAAGTAATTGCCGAGGTGATTGACGTCTGTTGGGATATCGTGCCCCTTACACTGTACCAGAACGAACTGCATTCTTCCTATACTCTCCAAGCACCAGGATCATCTCGGTTTTTTCAGCGTTGGAAAGTCCCATCGTCCGGTAACGAGCTACTGCTTGGACTGTCACACACTGTCTAGCAAGTCGCAGTACACTGAAGGAACACACAAGCACACTGTAAGCAAATGTAACAACATCGTACTTAGCAAGTACGCAGTTTTAATGGCACAAATAAGTGTCGGTGTAGATACTTCTCAAAACACTATATCTCGTAAACAACTCGCTCTAGAATCCTGCAACAAACAACACTGAATTTCTAAGTTACCCTACTTTTAATCTGTTACTGTCAGTAGGCATTGTTCCATTTAAAAAAGTATTTGTTTGCACGAAAAATACACTTTCCAAGTATTATTATTATCTGTTTATTGGCTAACAATACCAGCCTCTGACTACTAATCCATTCTATGAAGATCGCACATCAGTAGCACGTTCTATTTCCGCAATATTTGCGGTGCAAGTTTTAAGTGATTCACCCTTTATAGGTAGGTGCAAATACAGCAACTACAATAACTGCTTACACACATCTTTAGAATTATTAGAGAAGATAAAATGAAACACTTTTTTTTAGTTTACACGGAAGTCACAGGAGCACCGTTTCCTTCGTAGGGTCCTATGGAGGGTTTGGCGTTGCTCTCCCATCAGGTTAACATTCACGGTTCTTTCTTCTACTTCTTATGCAACTCATTGAGAATGGAATCTGATTTTCGACACAATTACATTTTGCTATTAGGAAGGGTACGTTTTGAATGCTATTAACAGTGTCCACATTCCCGAATAAGTAATTACATTATTAATGTTTATGTTATTTTACTTTTGCATAAAAGTTTACACGGATGTTTACAGGTATTTGATGGATGACTACACTGTAACCGAGTTATCTACATGCATCTCATGTGTTGGGAGGCAAAATGCAAAATTCGAACAGCAAGGTGCGAAAATGCAAAACGGTTACCATCGAGGATGTGACCATATCATGTCACATATAAAAGGGTTGATGTGCATCTTCAGGAAACAGGATCTCTTAGATCATACCGAAGTTACAAAACGAAGCGACCTCGCCACACGTTGCCGCTGATACCGGAGAACGTTTAGACAATGTTTTCACCAATTCTTGAATTGCGAGAGGCCACCACGTTCTCTCGACTTCGGTCCTGCAGATTTCTTTTTATGCCGGGAAATGAAGTGGTCGATGTATTAACGTAAATGGACGACATTTTGAGCAAAATTTCTAAAATTACGGGCGTTTGAAAACATTCTCTGAACATCAATAGCATCAAATCTTCATGGGCCCTAGCGGGGAAACGATGCTTTCTATTACATAAGAAAGGTGTTTCTTATTATCTCCTCCAAACATTGTAACACTCTGTATTCGTTGTTATTTTTATTTTATTTATTTTTACTTCTTGTACGTAGTCAGTCCATAAATTAGGAGAATCCATATTACCCAGATCAATAATAGTGAAGCTTGTGTCAAACAAGTAAAGACCCGACTTCTTTAGAGGGAAGAAGTAACTTGCAAAGTCAGGCATGACAATACGGCAGGATCTCATCTACTAAAAATCTCGAACAGTGCGATCTAGACATTTGGGCTGCAAAATGCGTAGACAAACAATGGCCGGATAATGGTGAAGACCGAAAATGGGATAAATTCAGTATGCAGTGCAGACAAACTCGAATGCCTGTACTTTAAGAGGTAAGAAAACGTCAATTGTTGCTGCCCCTTGTTTTTGTGTTTACTTTTTGGTCTTATTTGACAATGAAACAGTTCATTTTTGTAATAATTTCCCTCAGACAGTTTCCTGTTATTATCAATTGTTTTCTTAGGTTTACTGTTACTACTAATTATAAATTTTCTGCTCGGTTTTCATACTTCCCGTACCAATATAGTTCGTTATTTCACTAATACTTCACTATTGTCTATAACCCGGTCCAGAATAACAAAGTGATTGACAGCGAAGCACAGCTGAGCGTGGAAGGGGGGCGTTATTGTCGGTTTGCCGGTGCGTGCGGACGCATTATTGCTGTAGCAGCAACAACTGTGCGGTTCTTTACTGGACTACCTTCTCATACCACCTTTTCATGTGCGGTACTGAGTTCGCTTTACAGAATCTTTATATCATTGTGGCTTAACAAACGCACTCCCGTGTATAAAACGACAGCGTATTCCTATTATTTGTATATCTCAACAAAAGCAACGGGACACGCACTGTTTTTACAATAACCAGAATGAATCACGTTCAGTTGTATTCGACTGTTAAAATGGTTCTGAATCGTTCATATAAATACAATAACTAAGCTTGAGTAGTTACCAATCACTGTAGTGTGCATGCAGAGTGTCATACTTGTTCAGAGGAGTATTCCTTAATAATGAGATGAGATTTATTGTGTAACTGCAGTATACACAATTCAGTCAAACATACGACACACAAACACAAAAATAAAGACGAATTAAGGCAAATGTCACTTAGTTCAGAATCACTTTCTTCCAGGACAATCTCGTTCTGCACTCATTTCACTTTTCCATGCTTCTTTAACAACCGTTTGTGTTGCTTACGAGACTTCTCCACTTCTGTGACGTTGTTTGTGCCACTGCTTCCTCTAACAGGTCATTCAAGTTTTGCCACAGTGAAACTTTTGTTATTTGTTACCACGTAATTTTTAATCTGTGCCCAAATCATTTCGATGGCATTAATGTGGCAGTGGTTTGGTGGAAGCATAAGAATCCTGTGGCCATGTTCTTTACCTACCTAGTCCACAAGATACTGCTGAAACTGTGGTTTACTTTACTTTACTATTTCCATGAGCTCCGCCTTACATAAATTGGCCTGAATTTTCACGTTATGGCGCTTCAGCCATTCGACATTGTCGACTTTTTTCGTTGCCATCATTGGAGCTTTATCGTTAATAGCTTAATGGTATGGGGCATTATTCATTACAATGACAGACGGCCGATTTAAGTTTTCCAGTAATTGCCCGTAGGTCCGAAACAAGGTGCAGTTACAGCATGCAAGACATAATTCTTGCATTTTCCACTGGAACAGCAGAACTTCCACATATGCTACCATGTGTCCAATGTTTTCTCACAGAATGACCGGCGTTTATCAACGTCCAGCCACACACTGTCTTCAAGCAGCCCTTTAACGATAGTTCTTAAAAATCGACAGCACCGTGACACGATGTGACTTCTGTCTCCATTCTAATTTCCCGTCCCTTAATTTTTTAAAACGAAAACCAAGAGCTTTGGCAACCGTTAACAAAGACTTATTGCTGCCACTGAACATCTCAGCTTCGCGAAGAGAAACGCACAGCTTTATTATAGTTGGATATTCGTTTTCGTAGTAATATCCATAAATGTCTTGTCTTGTTGAAAAGAGTCCAACTTCGTTAAGCGCGGTTCTGTCCCTCTCTTGCTACCGGGTGTAGACAGTTTGGATGGACCAGGCTCCTCCCCTTCTGCACAGTATTTCTCCTTACAAATTGTGATGACAGTATTTTTGCGTATCTTCAAGGCGTCTGCAATTCTTTCGACTATCTTCGTTAGGGGCAATAGAGTTGCACCATTGTCTTTCTCCTTCTCGAAATACTCCCGCGCTGAAAACGAAAAACTTGAGTAGATCGCTGAACTTTCCGTTTAGCAGCCACACTTTTTTCACACTTCTACTACAAGTTTCAGACGTTCTCTAGCGCAAAATAAATTCGCCGCACAGGGAAACAAAGCACACAACGAAACAGACCACAACTGTTTAGGTTACTGTCCGCGAGCGCCGTCTACAACTGACTAGAGAAGCCGCTACCCGCAGTAGCAAAAAGATTTAACAACGGTGAACGGAACACGACGCGCGGCCAAGCGTGTTCTCTGATTGGCTGCTGCTATGTTAGTAGCCCTGTGAAGAGCTAGACGTCAATTATTTTGTTATTTAGATCCAGGTATAATTCAAATGATTACGAGGGTAAGTCAATTATTATCCGCAAAGTAGTTATAAAATTTTATTGTAATCAAATGGGAATCTTGCAACAACATCATTTTTCGAGATGGCCTCCTTGCGTTTCAACGCACTTGGTCCATCGTTGTACAAGTTTCCTGACGCCCTCATAAGAGAAGGTTCTCGGTTGAGCTGTGAGCCAGGAATGCACCGCTTCTTTCACTGCTTCGTCCGAGGCAAATCGACGGCTCCTTAATGCTTGTTTGAGTGGACCAAACAAATAATAGTCACAAGGGACAAGATCGGGACTATATAGAGGATGATCCTGTACTTCAAAATTTGAGTTTCTGGAGCGTTTAAGCAGTGTAGGCAGCAGTATGCGGACGGGCATTGTCGGGCAACAGCACAACACATTTTGACTGCAATCCTCGTCATCTGCTTCTAGTTTCAGGTTTTAGCCTGGAGGTAAGCATCTCACTGTAACGTACACTGTTCATTGTTGTGCCCCTTTCCCCATAATGTTCCAGTACTGGACCTTGTGCGCCCAGAAAACAGTAAGCATCAGTTTTCCTGCTAACGGTTGGGTCTTGAACTTTTCCTTGCACGGCGAATTTGGATGTTCCCATTCCATACTCTGCCGTTTACTCTCCGGCTCGTAATGATGGATCCGTGTTTCGTCACCAGTGTCCCATTCGTTAACATAGCGATCAAAATGTTTTTTGCAGATGTCCAAGTGCGTTTGATTACGCAACTGTGTGAGTCGTTTTGGGACCCACCTTGCACAAATTTTATGAAACCCAAGTCTGTTGTGGATGTTTTCGTAGGCAGAACTGTGAGTAACGCGCATACGATGTGCCACTTCGTCAATACTTAATCGTCTGTCTAAGAGATCATTTCATGGGAAAGTTCAATGGTTTCTTCATTTGTGGCGGTAAACGGTCGTTCGGTTCCTTCGTCGTATGTAACACTTATGCGACCATTTAGGAATTTTTCAATCCGTTCGTAGACACTCCGTTGTGGCAAAACACTGTTGCCACACTGTACCGAAAGTCTTCGATGAATTTCGACCCCTGATACGCCTTCAGACCACAAAAAACCGATCACTGAACGTTGCTCTTCTTTGGTGCAAATAGACAGCGGAGCAGCCATGATTAACAGCATGGGAACGATAACGAAACTAACCTAGAAGCTTAAAAATTGCAAAGATATAACAACAAATAAACAAAGCGTGTGTCACCGACGTAAAACAACAGTATAACAAAAATAAACAAAAATGTAACTAAATTGCGGATAATAACTGACTTACCCTCGTAATTATGAAGTCCGTTAATTTTACTGTCTGTTTAACAATTTCGTATTACATCACTGTTGTTACTCATCATTAGAACCATTAATAGTACACTTTGTTCTTATTCCGTTCGTATTGTTTTCAGACTGTCGCGCCCCAGATCGTTCTAGCTATGTTTAGCAAGTTTCTGCTCTCGACACCAGTCTCCTGTTTAACGAGCGCTGTCAAAGCCTGCTGTCCTCGGCCACAGAATCTCGCCTCTCCCTGAAGACACCCGTCGCCTCCACTTCCGGGATCCCTCGCTCCCCTACCGCAGAGCGCCCCGGTATGCTTTGTTCCACCACCCTCGTGACACAGGGTCGTTTATGTCCTGCAGCGACATCTTTGCGAGCTTTCACGTGAATGCGCTAAGCTCCTTACTGCTCACACAAATTTCCAATCTCTGTCAGATTATCTCGACAAATCCCGTCATATATTATAGTACATACACATCCATGTAATACTTCCGTCGGAGAACAGGCTCTACCCCATCATTCCCATAAGTTTGGTAAATCAAGACGGACATATCTTTCTAAGGCACAACAGATGCAACCGACGAGGGCAGGAGTAGGGGTGTACAGACGCTCTGATTTATCACCTATTGTTCTACGCATATTCAACATTAATGAAAATAAACGAGTGAAATATACACTGAAGCGCCAAATACACTGGTATAGGCATGCGTGTTCAAATACAGAGATATATAAACAGTCACAATAGGGCGCTGAGTTCGGAAACGTCTATATAAGACAACAAGTGTCTGAGCAGTTACTATATCGGTTACTGCTGCTACAATGGCAGGTTATCACGATTTACGTGAGTTTGAACATGGTGTTATAGTCGGCGCACGAGCGATGAGACATAGCATTTTCGAGGTAGCAATGAAATGGGGATTTTCCCTTACAATCATTTCATGAGTATACCGTGAATATCAGGAATCCGGTAAAACATCAAAACTCCCGACATCGCTGTGGCCGGACAAATATCCTACAAGAACGGGACCAACGACGGCTGAAGAGAATCGTTCAACGGGACAGAAGAGCAACCGTTCCGCAAATTGATGCAGATTTCAATGCTGGGCCATCAACAAGTGTCAGCGAACGAAACATTCAACGAAATGTCATCGATATGGGCTTCCGGAGCCGAAGCTACTCGTGTACCCTTAACGACTGCACGACACAAAGCTTTACCCCTCGCCTGGGTCGTGAACACCGACATAGGACTGTTGATGACTGGAAACATGTTGACTGGTCGGACGAGTCTGAATCTAGCGGATGGACGTGTACGGGTATGGAGATACCTTCATGAATCAATGGACCCTGCATCTTAGCAGGGGACTGTTTAAGCTGGTGGAGGCTCTGTAATGGTATGGGGCATTTGCAGTTGGAGTTATATGGGACCCCTGATACGTCTAGATACGACTATGACAGGTGACACGTACGTAAGCATCCTGTCTGATCACCTGCATCCATTCATGTCCATTGTGCACGGACTTGGGCAATTCCAGGAAGACAATGCGACATCCCACACTACCAGAATTGCTACACAGTGGCTCCAGGAACACTCATCTGAGTTTAAACACTTCCGCTCGCTACCAAACTCCCTAGACATGAACATTATTGAGCATATCTGGAATGCCTTGCAAGAAGTAGTTTGGTGTATATCTTCTATTCCCTTCTCAGACATAAACGAAAAACTTCATGGATTTACTGACAAACTTACTCAGCTTTATGACAAATATGCTCTCCTAAAGACTGGAAAAGTGAGAAGGAAACCTTCACCTTGGCTAACTGAAGAATTAAAGCCGCTCATGAATTGCAAACACGCTGCACATCTGGCATAATAACTACACCACACGCCTAAAAATCATATTGCTTACAAGCAGAAGCGGAACGAAGTCGCACAATCTGTGAGAAATGCATAACTGAGAGATGCTCTTACATGAATCGACAACAGAAACAGACTAGATGTCCTATGCAAAAACCTGCGTTGTCTAAGTATAGACGAAGTTAACGCTGCAGCTGAAGCCATTGTACCAGCTGAAGAGCTGAAGCGATACTTGACATTACCCACAACTGAACTACAAACGAAACAGAGACTCCTTGGTTACATGATGGGGATAAACGCTGCAGCCACTCAAAATTGTATCTGAAGCATGTTACTTAGAACACCATGGAAAAACGCCATCATGCGTGTCAGACCGCCATGACATTGGGCATAATGGCATCACAGTCAAATGATAAGATTATTATTGACCTACTACCGCTAAAAGGTATCAGACAGATTATATAATTGTAAGACAGAGATTTAGTAACCAGGTTTTAAATTGTAAGATATTTCCAGGGGCAGATGTGGACTCTGACCACAATCTATTGGTTATGAACTGTAGATTACAACTGAAGAAACTGCAAAAAGGTGGGAATTTAAGGAGATGGGACCTGGATAAACTGACTAAACCAGAGGTTGTACAGAGTTTCAGGGAGAGCATAGGGGAACAATTGACAAGAACGGGGGAAAGAAATACAGTAGAACAAGAATGGGTAGCTTTGAGGGATGAAGTAGTGAAGGCAGCAGAGGATCAAGTAGGTAAAATGAGGGCTAGTAGAAACCCTTGGGTAACAGAAGAAATATTGAATTTAATTGACGAAAGGAGAAAATATAAAAATGCAGTAAATGAAGCAGGCAAAAAGGAAGACAAACGTCTCAAAAATGATATCGACAGGAAGTGCAAAATGGCTAAACAGGGATGGCTAGAGGACAAATGTAAGGATGTAGAGGCTTATCTCACTAGGGGTAAGATAGATACTGCCTACAGGAAAATTAAAGAGACCTTTGGAGAAAGGAGAACCACTTCCATGAATATGAAGAGCTTTGATGGAAACCCAGTTCTAAGCAAAGAAGGGAAAGCAGAAAGGTGGAAGGAGTATATAGAGTGTCTACACAAAGGCGATGTACTTGAGGACAATATTATGGAAATGGAAGAGAATGTAGATGAAGATGAAATGGGAGATATGATACTGCGTGAAGAGTTTGACAGAGCACTGAAAGACCTGAGTCGAAACAAGGCCCCGGAGTAGACAACATTCCATTAGAACTACTGACGGCTTCGGGAGAGCCAGTCCTGACAAAACTCTACCATCTGGTGAGCAACATGTATGAGACAGGCGAAATACCCTCAGACTTCAAGAAGAATATAATAATTCCAATCCCAAAGAAAGCAGGTGTTGACAGATGTGAAAATTACCGAACTATCAGTTTAATAAGTCACAGCTGCAAAATACTGACCCCAATTCTTTACAGACGAATGGAAAAACTGGTAGAAGCCGACCTCGGGGAAGATCAGTTTGGATTCGGTAGAAATGTTGGAACAGGTGAGGCAATACTGACCCTACGACGTATCTTAGAAGAAAGATCAAGGAAAGGCAAACCTACGTTTCTAGCATTTGTAGACTTAGAGAAAGCTTTTGACAATGTTGATTGGAATACTCTCTTTCAAATTCTGAAGGTGGCAGGGGTAACATACAGGGAGCGAAAGGCTATTTACAATTTGTACAGAAAGCAGATGGCAGTTATAAGAGTCGAGGGACATGAAAGGGAAGCAGTGGTTGGGAAGGGAGTAAGACAGGGTTGTAGCCTCTCCCCGATGTTATTCAATCTGTATATTGAGCAATCAGTAAAGGAAACAAAAGAAAAGTTCGGAGTAGGTATTAAAATCCATGGAGAAGAAATAAAAACTTTGAGGTTCGCCGATGACATTGTAATTCTGTCAGAGACAGCAAAGGACTTGGAAGAGCAGCTTAACGGAATGGACAGTGTCTTGAAAGAAGGGTATAAGATGAACATCAACAAAAGCAAAACGAGGATCATGGAATGTAGTCGAATTAAGTCGGGTGATGCTGAGGGAATTAGATTAGGAAATGAGACACTTAAAGTAGTAAAGGAGTTTTGCTATTTGGGGAGCAAAATAACTGATGATGGTCAAAGTAGAGATGATATAAAATGTAGACTGGCAATGGCAAGGAAAGCGTTTCTGAAGAAGAAAAATTTGTTAACATCGAGTATAGATTTAAATGTCAGGAATTCGTTTCTGAAAGTATTTGTATGGAGTGTAGCCATGTATGGAAGTGAAACGTGGACGATAAATAGTTTAGACAAGAAGGGAATAGAAACTTTCGAAATGTGGTGCTACAGAAGAATGCTGAAGATCAGATGTGTAGATCGCATAACTAATGAGGAGGTATCGAATAGAATTGCGGATAAGAGGAGCTTGTGGCACAACTTGACTAGAAGAAGGGATCAGTTGGTAGGACATGTTCTGAGACATCAAGGGATCACCAATTTAGTATTGGAGGGCAGCGTGGAGGGTAAAAATCGTAGAGGGAGACCAAGAGATGAATACACTAAACAGGTTCAGAAGGATGTAGGCTGCAGTAGATACTGGGAGATGAAGAAGCTTGCACAGGATAGAGTAGCATGGAGAGCTGCATCAAACTAGTCTCAGGACTGAAGACCACAACAACAACAACTACCGCTCAATGTAACAGATACAGTCAACCATTCCTTAACCACAAATATTTTTCCTGAGGCCTGGCAACAGGGACTAGTTAAGCCACTACCTAAAAAGGACGTTACCACAGCATCCTCTAATTATAGACCTATTACCTTCTCCCTGCACTGTTCAAGGCTTAGAATATATAGCCTGCGACCAACTAACAAACTGCATACCTACAAACAATCTACAGGACGAATGCCAACCAGGTTTCCGTAAACATCGCAGCATATCGTATGCCTTAATGAAGCCTTAATGAAGCTCAATGAAGCTTGCTATGGATGCACAAGAGGCAACTATTATGTGCTTTTTAGACTCCAGCAAAGCTTTTGACACTTTCAATTACAACATTTTACGTGCAAAACTTAGCGGACTAAATTTCGCGCCAAGAGCAGTGCAATGGTTTCTCTCTTAACTGACGTCTCGCCAGCAATGCGTGGTGTCCGACACCATAAAGCCAATGCAAGCATGTAGTGTCAGGCGTTCCCCAGGAGTCGGTATTAGGTCCTATACTGTTTTCACCGTACAGGAGGAGGAGATTAATGTTTAACGTCCCGTCGACAACGAGGTCATTAGAGACGGAGCACAAGCTCGGGTGGGGGAAGGATGGGGAAGGAAATCGGCCGTGCCCTTTCAAAGGAACCATCCCGGCATTTGCCTGAAGCGATTTAGGGAAATCACGGAAAACCTAAATCAGGATGGCCGGAGACGGGATTGAACCGTCGTCCTCCCGAATGCGAGTCCAGTGTGCTAACCACTGCGCCACCTCGCTCGGTTTTCACCGTACATAAACGATGTGTGCTGATGGCCTCCAGTTATATCTAAAGGCAAAAGCAGTAAACCTGAAGACAACTATCGAGAATCTCAATATGGCCTGCGTGCACTATAAAAATGGGTCCAGGCTGTAGGGTTGTAGCTCAACCAGTCCAGAACCCGAATGGTACTGGCTGGTGATTCTAGGCTCGTTAGCTCGAAATATCGGGAACCTCTGCCATCCCGGATCCTAAATGGGACAAACATCGACTTCTCTACTTTAGCAAATAGTCTAGTAGTAATAATAGATGAAAATCTGAATTGGACTGATCACAAAACTGCAACGTGCAAAATGCAACAGAAACTCCCTATGCCCTGTACCCTCTTGACCTGAAAAAGAAACTTGTACAAATATTTATACTTCTTGTTATTGATTTCAGCGATGTTATCCTGCAAGCCCTTTCCCACGAAAGCTCACGACGCTTGAATCTGATTATGAATGACTGTGTTCGTTAAATCTGTGATGTTCGTCTCCTTGATCACATTTCACCATTATATACGCAGCTATCTTGGCTGCGTGCACCCAAGCGTAGAGATTTCCATACCTTCTGTGTTCTCCACTGTCTTATCAGCGAACACTATCCTTCATATCTCTCCTGGACGTTAACATTCTTATCTGAATAACATGACAGAAACACCCGTTCCCATCACAGCAAAATCCTTTCTGTCTCACTCCACCGTTCAGCCACTATCTCGACGTCCTTCTCAGTAGCAGGAATCCGACACTGGAATAACCTCCCACATAATAGATATTTGATAGGTGCGTAATATCCCCAGCTTCAAAAGACAGTTAATGTTATATGTACTAAAGCCATAATAAGGGTTACAATTGTCCCTGTAAGCTCTAGTTACCCTTGTACATACTTCTTTCCAATCAGATCTTCGTCTTTACCCAGTATTCTTGGCTGGTACCGTCTCCTTAATATCTTCCACAATCATTATTGGCATTAAGATCGTCATTATTGTTTATTATTTGTTTTATCACAGTTATTGGCCGCAGCTGCAGTAGTACAAGTACTGCCAGTATTGATTTGATTGATTCATAGTCAGTATAATTAACTCACATTGCCAGTTCAGACACTCAAATAATTTTGAAGCTATTTCTAATACTAAAATAGTTATTTTTAGGAAACTATGATGTAAAAAAGTAATGTGTGTGTGAAACTTTGATCCAATGTAAGCAGGACCTGATGGTCCTAATCAGATCTGGTTAAGTAAATAAACAAAGAACAGTGTTAAAATCCACTTTTACCACTCAAAATAGTTCGTTTTCATTGGGTTATGTACTTGTACATGTCAGTTAATTGTTTTCGAACCCTTCTGTGTTTCCACGCCGCGTTGTTAAACCAGAAATATACTACGCATCCCTACGTCCAAAATGGCGGAAACAGTGGTAGTTATCAACATAAGAGAAAGATAATTGTAATTGTAGAATGCTATCCTCTTGCGTTTGTGTGTATGTCCTTGGACGCGCTGAGGCATCTCTCTGCAAAATACATATTATGACTATGCTGCAGGAAACACTTCTAATAGAATTAGTTCCCCTAACGTGAAATCGACTTCTATTCCTATGCACATTCCGAGTAGTTACTGGATAAAAAGATTGTCTTCTTCGACCCATCGTCCAGTCGTCTCACCTTGTTACCTGTTCTCCTGTATCTCACGAGGAAGAGAATCCTCTGGGAAATAAGGGGAGGGAGAAATTTCATATGCCGTCTCACTACGTTTGGCCCTCAAGTGGGCGCCTTTCACGCTACAAATTCTCTGCCTTGTTCGGAACACGCACTACAAGATTTGAGCCGCAGCCGAGACCTAGGCGCTGGTAAAGAAACTCTCTAGCCGCTTTTCTACTTCAGATCCGCAAATAGCAGCTTTCGTCTCATCTGCACTACTCAATAATTCTTATAAAAGGGTTTACCTCTCAGCAGACTAGCGTGTCTTAGTCTCTCTCTCTCTCTCTCTCTCTCTCTCTCTCTCTCTCTCTCTCTCTCTGTTTCTAAACTTAAATTAAATTATGTTGCTTCTTCAGAGACCGTGTTGATGGGGCTCTGAAGTTAAACGAAAGCAATAAGAGTTCCTCCTTTTACCTTCGGTATTAAATATTTCCTAGACGGTTAATTGAGTTTTAATGTAACAATGTTTACCAATTTTTAAATTTGGGCACTCATTGTTTAAATTAATCAAACTAAGGAAATATAGAACTTTTCATTATACGCAGACAAGTAAGATTTTAAGTCGTTACTGGGAATTTGTGTGGAACGTAAAATGGGTAGCCACGATATTTCAGTGATTCTCTTACTTGTCGTATATTTGTTCCAGAACTCGACGTCCAGTCAGTGGCAACAGATGCGTGGATATACCGCAGCCAGACTGCTTGCTTTATTGTATATTAGAGTTTAGTTTGCCTATTCTGGTCCGTTGTTAATGCGGTGAAGGTGAGTAACTCCATTTGGATTCGGACTCATGCGTTACTGTAAAGCATCAGTCACGTCTCAGCAGCTAACAGGTCATGAACAGTTCGAAAATAAGTAAATAACATGTTCTTCCATTAGCAGTCATGGAAGTCTGAGTCAGTGTTTTAAGCCCGCCGTAGTGGGCGAGCGGTTCTAGGCGCTACAGTCTGGAATCGCGCGACCGCTGCGGTCGCGGGTTCGAATCCTGCCTCGGGCATAGATGTGTGTGATGTCCTTAGGTTAGTTAGGTTTAAGTAGTTCTAAGTTCTAGGGGACTGATGGCCTCAGCAGTTAAGTCCCATAGTGCTCAGAGCCATTTTGAGCCAGTGTTTTAAAAACACACACATTACTTATCGGTCAGACCCAATTTGTGAATTCCATATATAGATGAATGCGATTTCCTAAAAAAAATACCTACAAGCTTTTTTAATAAACGGAGTACTGCAGCAAGTATTCACAGCGTGTGAAGCAAATGAGCACTGGAAAACTATTCACAGAAGTTTCGTAATAGTTTATAAATTATTTATGAACTGACAAGAAATGTGTTTTATCACGAAACGGAGTTTATGTATAGCTCTAGATGCTACTCTAAACCGACACGTTTCGTTTACTTCATCATACCGGGAACACTAAAACTTTCTGGAAGAGTTATAGTACCTCTTAATCGCACAGTCCTAATCGTACAATCGTGATACCCCACTCTTCCTGCTTCTGTTACCATTAACAGAGAATAGGAACAAAATTTAAGCTCGCAGCAACTAATTTGCCTATGCACAAAGTATTGGGCGGGACGCTGACATTTAAAAATAGCGTTAAATTTAATAAATGAGCGCTGAAACTAGTTTTCCGATGCCAGTTTAAGTAAATTGCGCAATGATCCGTCATGCAACCGTCCGGCGGAACAACATAAAGAACTGAAATGAAATGATTCCGCTTTTGGCTGTTAAAATATCATTTATATTTAAATGTTGTTACGTAGGTTTACGTTTCTGACGCTTTTGCAATCTATTTTACACGCCTGATACATGAAATTTAGACTTAAGTGTTTGTATCATTATTTCATCAGCCTTATTAAGTGTATGGTATTTGGAACGGCGGATAAATTCACAACACCACATGTAAATTCTCTTACACAGTATGTCACAGCTTTATGTTACTGAGTGGGTTACGGTACGCCATGACGCTTCAAAATGACCACATACAAATTTGCAGTCGCAATAAATATTGTCTTAACAGCCAAAAGAGGAATGATTTCGTTTAAAAAAATTCACGATAGCTGTGGACCTAGTCATCATCAAACTACCTGAAGCTTGACGCAGATAAGTGATAGCACTCGTACATGAGTACTTTTTATTTGTCCCTTCTGTGAGTAGAGATGAAGAAGAAATCTTAATAAATATCACACAGAACGATCCTAGCGTAGTTTACAAAAATCAGTTTCTTCTATACTTTTACTGGGTGGAATTATTCAACTGATTTTGATAACTTCGGAACTGCTTATTTCCGAAAATGATCTGTAATTTCACCTACCTTTCTTCGTAACATTTTCTATCACGTGAAATGCGGATCATCTGTTATAAGACTTACCAATTATACACATGTACTTATAGTTCAGTCAAGATCTTTCTGCACTGTGCGTTGTGATTTCATATAAAGACCAAGATATGCTTTAACATAAGAAAATACTTAAGTCTATGTCAGTCTCAAAGTGTTTTCTTTACCCAATACGTGTGTCGCAACGCGTAGTGGATGGCGTAATAACTTTTTCACTGATAGAGGATTACATTTATTTCATTTCAATTAACAGTTGAAGTTCGCATAACACAGTCCATTGTGGATTCACTGTATATAACTGAAAAACATGGTCTAATCGATATTTTTAAGTACTGTTTCTAAGATTGAGAAAACCTCGCTTTTTTTTAGCGAAAACAATTATCATGCCTCCTGCGGTTGGCAACATTGGTTGGTTTAAAAAAAATGGATCGGAATAATTGTTCCACATAACTTCGTTACGATGCCTTATGCCATTCCGAGTAACATCAAAAATAATCTTTTCATTATAGATACAGTAATTAAGAAGCTCAGCTCCTAAAGTTACTGTCTCTCGTGCTCCGTGCTTTCTACTGAGTTCCACTTATTTGCCGTCTCCATCGAAGTCTCGAGTAGTTGACCTTTGTACTCCAAACATATTTTCAAGTTTCAGGTATTTCAATATGCAGTCTGACAAGTTAAATCGGACATTTTCTGCTTATTCTTATTATCATTCTGGAGCTTAGAAACGCTGCACTTAAAAATGGACAATATATTAAACAGATAAGATTGAGGTAAAGCAACTGAAAAAATGAAGCGTATACTGGCAAATGACCCACAATATGAAAGTTCCTACTATATTTGGCTTATGGGCTATATTAAGCATACTGTTAATTCTACAGACCTAAGAAAGGGAGGACATAAAAAGCTTTAAGAATGTTGTAAGTTGGCTTTACTATTTAAGTCCCTTCAAAAGGGATCAACAATAAGAAATTACTAGTCATTATCTGGTCGTTTTCCGAGCAGAAATAGAAGCAAAGGAACGGTGAACAAGGCCTCAATTCCGTCACGGTCTTTTCTCTTTCTGTAGTGGTACTCCAAAGTTTCGTAGATGACCACAGGAAACCAGAGTTCATGTGAATGTTGCCGTCAACACACTTGTGGACGATATTACTGACATTGACAATATTTCGATAGATGTCTCTTGAGACGTATTACATATTTTCTGAATAATAAAATAAAATTTTAAATTTTGCAGTAAATAAAATCTGAAAACTATCCTCCTAATTTAAGAATATACAATACACGTCATACTTTTCCAACTCGTAGTGCCCCTTTCAGCAGAGATCTCTGGTAGTTGTCTAGTGAAGTGTCTGTCTTCTGATCTTGGCTACTCGCTCGAGGTTATGTTATTCAACAAACAGTTTAGATAGGCTATCTCTGTGCTATAGAACACAATCTTAAGTGGACAAATCGGTGGATTATGTCGCTAAAGTGTCGAGAGAAGTTGATTGTGTGAATGCGTGAATTGATACAATTGACACGAATGATGTCCAGACATCAAGCGCCAGAACTGTTTTTCGGAATTCAGATGTTCCGTGCGAATCTCTGGTTGCTTCGATGTCAGTGGTGTAACCCATAACACTCCTTACGCACATCTACTTCTACATGACACAGAGAAAAGACCAAACATACTTTCAAAGTATGAACGTGGAGTAATTACCGTCAAACGTATTACTTTTGCAGTTTAAAACTTCATATTTCTTCCTGCTTCGTGTTGAACATAACAAGACTCGTGGCAGTGAATCTCTTTAAATAACAACACAGTACAACGGACTGGCTCCCAAACGGTGTCAAACTCTGTTGTATCGACGCTGTAAATATTAAGAGGACGAAATGAAAAGTAAATAATTTTAATGTTTAATGTCCTGTAGGAGGTCATTAGACAAGATCTTTGAAACGGAGCACATGCTCGGAATGGGGGAGGATGGGGAAATAAATCAGTCGCCTCCTTTCCAAAGGAACCATCCCAGAATTTTTTGGCCTGGGCTTCAAAGCAGCATAAAACCAGTCCTCGGTCTGAAAACCATAACGACAACGTTTTAGCAGCTTTGTGAGAGCTGCGCGGAGTGGCCGTGCTGTTTGAGGCGTCATGTCACGGACTGCGCGGTCCCTCCCGTTGTGTTGTTCTTAGCATAGGTTAGTTTAAGTTAGTTTACGTAGTGTGTAAGTCTAGGGACCGATGGCCTAAGCAGTTTGGTCCCTTAGGAATTCACAGACATATGAACATTTTTTCAGCTTTGTAACGAACGTTATGAACCTACTCCCCTACTTAATAGCACCGACCATTCGTTTTTATGAACTGAATGACACGAGGGAGTTACAAGATGTGAAACTTTAAGTGTAACTGTAAACGAGAGAAAAGGTCATGGAGTGAAGGTAGCTGTGTGACTAAAATTCAAAGCCAGTAAATTCGTTCAATAAACGTAGATGAAAGTGAAACTATTTTTTTATATTAGCTTTTCAACAGAAGATCGAGTATTTCAACATGATCAACAAAATTGCACGACTTTCCGCGTACAGTGGGCCCAGCATGGCATCACTGCGATTTACTATTTACCATGGCACCAAACGAACACTGAGTTTTTCGCTTTTGCTCGCAGACATCGTGATAGAGTCCAGATTAGTGTAAGACTGCTAGCCAGCTCGTTAAAGGTGCTGCCTGGGTGACCGCATAGCTGCTATGGGCTACTACAAACAGTACGTCACACGTCAGGCCCCACTGTTCGGCAATCAGCGGTGTTACCGAAATCCAGGACGGCAGTTCAGAATTACACAGCATTACACTAGGCGAGACCTGGAGCGTCTGCAGGAGAACACGCTATGTCAGATCCTATATAAATGGCGCCCGCCCAGCCAGCAAAGGATAACGTGTCAGCTACTACTCCAGAGAGCGCTATCTCCATGTGGTTCGGGAAAGCGTCGGCGTTCAGTCACCTCCCACTGGTGCAGCCATCAGCATTAATCAGCATCGTTCAACGGGACCACTTGCCATTCTGTCTTGCATCTAGGACCAACAGACTTGACGGTCGAATTGGGACCCTACCAACCATCGGACACCTAGTGACTGCCATCGCTAGACATTAGCAGCCAAATATTAGTAGCCCGAGATCACGCCTTGGATGACACCGTCTTCGTCACACGCTGCTGCCGAAGAGGCCAGCAACATCTACTCACCATGTGGCAATGAAGTACTGCTGTGCCGCAAGCATTCATTAAGCAATCAAGGTGCCTCCGGTATGCTCTGCTCTGAGCCATGTCGTGCTGTTTACAGCCGTGGCTGGGGGCCTGACTATACCGCCATAGAAAGCCGTGGGTTCGATCCCCGTCCAACTTGCCGAACATGGGTCTGGAGTTTTTCTGTACCCGGTTCGAGTCTAACACATGTATAGGGTTGCAAAATGAGTACTGCTAAATTTGCGCCTGCTCCTCACTGGTGAAACAATGCTCTCGGGATGATGGCGTCAGAGCAACCACCCTGACAAGCTTAAACCTACCCACTCACACTCCAACGGGGTCGACGCTATCTAAAGCTGCCGACTCCGTCACAATCTGATGTAAAAGGAGCGAGTAGGGGCAACACTGGCTCCGGGGCAACCAGTGAAACTTCACTTCTTGCACGCTACATGACGAACGGGGCCGGCCGAAGTGGCCGTGCGGTTCTGGCGCTGCAGTCTGGAACCGCGAGACCGCTAATGTCGCAGGTTCGAATCCTGCCTCGGGCATGGATGTGTGTGATGTCCTTACGTTAGTTAGGTTTAGCTAGTTCTAAGTTCTAGGGGACTAATGACCTCAGAAGTTGAGTCCCATAGGGCTCAGAGCCATTTGAACCATTTTTTGACGAATGGGACATCGCATACTATTAGGCAACTAGTGGCGCGACATCGACAATGGCTACACCTCCTCCCAAGCTGAGTGAAAAAGACAGTAAAATGTCACGTGGCACAAGAGTGTTCAGAACAGATAGCACGCAGCTGACGCTCAGCGACAGTGCATGTTTCGTTAAAAAGACTTTTTCGTTAAAAAAACTTACACCACAATTTCTTTGGCTGCGTAAAACGTAAGAATATGAGACTTTTAATAAGGGACGTCAGTCGATTGGAGAATCAGTTCTCGATCACAATCCCAGAGCCATTAGCATCAAGACACGTTTTAAGAACATGCACATCATCTTCAACAAAATAAAAAGAGCTATATAAGAGATAATTCTTAAATATTTTAGTGCTGTAATGTGACAGGAATCGCAGTTGCTATAGTTGTAAACTAATTATCAAGCTGGGTACTGTATTCATGTAACACCTTAATATACAGATTTTGACAAATTTCCTTTACGGGCTTTTGAGGACAGGAGGTCAGGATACTTACACAAGAAAGAAAAAAAAAGGTATATCAACATGGGCTCTAAAATGCATACCTTATGAGCTATGAAAACTTCTTGATCTTCGATACTGTGAAACACATCTTTTCTACTGCGAGTTCTTTGCTTTCCATATTTTGGGAGGAGATAGTATGGACCAAACAAAACAAAACAAAAAAAAGTGTCCAGCAAACACAGGCTCTAAAATGAGTACCTTAAGAGCTATAAGCACCTTTTCAATAGAAGAGATATGTTTCACAGTGACGAAGATGAACAAGTACTCGTATCTCTTAAAGTATGCATTATAGAGCCCATATTTACTTCACTTCTTTCTTTTTTTAATTCATACCACCTCCTCCAAAAATACGGAAAGCAAAAAGTTCACACTGGAAGAGATGTGTTTCACGCAGTTTAGAACTTACGTTTACTGGACTTTGTCTTGTTTTGGTGTGAGAGACCTATCCTCGAAGACTGTAAAGGGAATTTAGATACACCCTGTACTTAGATACACCCTGTATTTATTTTAGCTTTATTATGTTTGTAAGTATGTGATTGGGCCACCTTATAGATAATAAGACTTTAAAAAGTTGCTTTTAGGTTTCAGCAACAGAAGTCAAGAAAAATCACTTTCCATCGTTGCTGTAAGTCTGTTCTTATTTTTTTACTCAGTTCTTACGACATCATTTCTGAAAGAATACGTTTACTGCGAAGGAATAAAGTAGCTCATGTCTGTGTTACCAAAAGACAGAAATACAGCAGAATTTGTGTTGCACAGAGATTCGAAACGTAGACAGGACACATCTACACAACATCTTGAGTAATCACCGTAGGAAAACGAGAATTGTGTTTGCTTGTAATTTATCAGATAATTGTTGTGCTAGAAGATAAAATAAAAAGTGTAGGAGTATTACTCGACATCGAGATATGCGCGGAAGGCCATCGCTCCGTAAAATACCTCGGCGCGTTATCGATTTCGGTGAAAAACCGCTAGCATCAAGCATGTAAACAACGCGTAATAACACCCATGGGAGGCGATGCAGCCGCGTAGCTGAACTACAAAACCCATACGCCCTGCAATCAGGCGCGTGGCAACTCATAATTTGCATCAGTAAATCGGAAACAGCGTCGTGCGCATTAGAATCTCGACGTGCTACAATGCACGCGCGCGCGAGCGCGCGCGTGTGTGTGTGTGTGTGTGTGTGTGTGTGTGTGTGTGTGTGTAAAAACTCGCAGCGTGTCAACAAGAACCAGGGTCGCTGGAATATTTCGCATTCTATTTTGTTCACAGGGAGGAAGCGAAAGAGAAGAAAACACAGCTGTGCGCCCGAATGTTTTGGTGTCTGGCCATGCCTGCATGTTTGAAATATCAGGCTGTTATGCACCACATTTCATCGGTCCATTAATTTAATTTCTTATTATTCTACCTAACTATCCTTTGCTTATTGGCACTCAAGTAGCAGCTGTGTTTCTAGGAAAAAATATGATATTGCTCCCCTTCATAATGGAACCTGTACTTGCCCAAACATTTTTCAGCACATTCGTGCCACCATCTGTTTCAGCAAACAAGGTGTAAGCAAAAACTGACGGACGTTATTTTTTTCCTTAAAGACACTATTTATTCATCAACTTCGACTTGGTTTCCTTCAAAGTAATTCCCCATAGACATAATACACTTGTGCCAGCGCTTTTTCCAGTGTTAGAAGTACTTCTGGAACTCACCTTTCGTTATGTCACTCACCTCCTTCAGCGATTCTGTTTTTATCTCGTCAGTGGTGGAGAAACGTCGTCTTTTCATGATTCCCTTTAGCTTCGGGAATAGAAAGAAGTCGCAGGGGACCATGTCTGGCGAATACGGTGGCTCTGGCAACATAAAGGTTTTTTTTTTTGCCAAAATATCTCGATAAAGCATTGAGGTGTGGGCGGGAGCATTATCCTGATAGTTTCCACCAGTGTTTTGGCCACAATTCTGATAGATTCCTTTGGACTGCTTCAAGCAAACGGGGAAAAACTTCCAGGCAGTCTTTCTCATTGACCGTACGACCATCAGGCAGGAACTCATGATGCACTATCTCATTGTAACCGAAGAAAACAATGAGAAGAACGTCCGAATGTTATCAAACTTGTCGAACTATTTTCGTCTTGGCTCATGTTTACATTGGAAGGACTGGGCCTTGGTTTCGACATCATACCCGTATACACATTTTCATCACCTGCTATAATATTTCTTAGAAGTTCTGAATCGTTGTCGACTTTATTCAGTAATTCCTGAGCGATGTCTACGCCACGTCGGTTTTGGTCGAAATTCAACAATTTCAGAACAAACTTCACTGCTACACGTTTCGTGCCCAAAAGATGCGAAAAAATTAATTGGCATCAGCCAAAGGATATGCCAATATCATCAGCAACCTCTATGATCGTGACTTTCCACAACCATTTTCTTTACTTCTTCTATATTGTCGTTAGTAATTGATGTCCTGGGGCGTCTAGGAAGGACGTCGTCTCCAACGTCTTCTCGACCGTCGTTGAAACGTTTATACCGCTCGTAATCTCTTGTCTTACTCATAGTACCTTCGCCAAAAGCCAAAGTCAACATTTCGAATGTGGTGCTGCACTTCATTCTATATTGCAAGCAAAATTTAATGCAAATTCTTTGACCCATCTTTTTCGAAAGTAAAAATTAACCGAACACTTGAAAACACGTTTAAGCTTTTCGACGGTCAACAATAAACTATATATTCTAGACCACTGAAAATGTGAGCATACATCAGGAACATGTGTAGCAACAAATAAAAAAATTGAGAATCGAATGCATAAAGATGTGAAATTAAAAAATTCTCTTTACTTTTGATGACACCTTGTGTATGTACTGTAACATGTTTTGGGAAGGAAAGTAAATTAACAGGATTCTGCAGTTTGCAAACGCAAGCGGAACCTAATCCTACACTTATGATATCGTACACCAATACACGTTCCACAGGCTACAGACGAATGAATAGATACGCAAGAGACGAGCGGTTAGAAGTGTTTCAGCATATGTTGACCGCTATACTGGAAATTTTAGCTCTTAGCGACACACTTTCTGAAATTATTCAAGGATACTGCAAGAAAAGGAAGAAAGGAAAATTAGATTTTACCGCTCCATCAACGAAGAAGTCATAAGACACCAGGCACAAGCTCGGATTGGGGAAGGAAACGAAATGGAATCGTCCGCGCTTTCTTTAAAGAAACGGTCCCAGCACTAGCCTTGAGAAATCACGAAACACTATAATTTGGATTGGCAGACGGAAATTCGAACCACCATCCTCTGGAATAAGAGCCCAATGTCTTAGCACTCGGCCACCTCGATTGGTCCAGGAAGTATTAGTGTGGCACCCAAAGGTGTGGAGATGACAGTATAACTGTAAAACTAAAATCCATGGACACTCGATTAGACTGAACTGTGATTTTGTTTACATAATAAGATATTACCTAACCAATGATAAAATTTAAATAATGATTTTCTATAATTCTCGAGACAAGAGGGAAGAGGAAGTTATATTATTCTTTACGTGCTGAAGTATTTTGGACGATTTTAATTTTGATGAAACTACTCTCCATTTACAATTATTAATTCTCGCTAAGATGTTTCTGACCATTAGATAGCTTCCTTCATATCACAGACGACGCTCAGATCACAAAGACCCTTCTGATCGAAGGTGGTTACTGGTTAAGACTAGACAGTAACAGAAACCTAACACACCAATAGAGTTCCCACACAATTCGCTTGCAAAAGTGGCCTTGTTCCTTTTTTTACCACGTCCACAGAAAATAGTGCATTTCACGAGAGTATGCTGTTTCCTTGCTTTAAATAGGACCTAGCAGGATCAATTACTCAGTGCACCATTTGATTCATTGATTCGTACTGTAAGCAGGATGCTACCAATTGGAAGGCAGTTGGTCCAGTGGATGAGAGAAGCTAGGTAGTATCACCAAATAGGTATCGTTTACTTCAGTTACTGAACAGGTACCTCCTGAGAGTCGGGCTACAGATCGAATAGTGTATCTATTCTAAAAATACGCCCTGTTTACGACAACCAGCTTTCCGGAATACAGCTACATCAGGAAGTATAATTTACAGTTTTTCTCTGAATGTGAAGGAACTGAAGAGCTTAAAATAAACGTAGCCTAAGTCGTAATTAGATGTTCTCCAGTGAAATACGAACCGCCAACAAGATATAAAACAAGGATAATCCGAATACAGAGCGATGTATGTGATTGTGATATTCAGAAATTCAACATCATATTATAGTGGAGAGACACATGTAGTCGATGGTAGCAGAAATTTCTTTCACTATAACACAGGGCACGAAATATTGAGGGAAGAAAGCTTTGTCACAGACTGAACGAAATAAAAGTACGAGATCTACTTGGAATAAAGAAGAATCGGAGTAGCTCCTGCAGAAACGCACGGTGGCCTCGCAGAAGTGCGCCAGTCACACGAAGAAATACACGGCCAAGTCAAGCTAGAGGGAATAAGAGGACGTTGCGCAATAACTTCCTGGAGCTTTGCTTCTGACTAGCTGCTAACAACCTCTCCTGGAATTTCTTATAGCCGCCGTTCCTGGGACCCTGAGCAGCATCTGCAGGAGCAGTCGCAGGTCCAGGTCTGGTGAAGTATATCTAGGAACACAATAAAGTGGAGGTCGCGCCAATAACGTGAACGCTAATATGAAGGACAAAGTGGGCTGCGGGTGGTTGAATTTTCCAAGACCTGCGCGAGCCGGAGACGAAGACAAAAAGACAGATGGGTGCGTTAGAGCAGAATCACAAAAATTAACGACAGTAATGAGCTTTCACAGTAGTGATACTAGTGTATTAATCGCCAATTAATTCTAGGAGCATGACTGTTACACTAATTTTACATTAAGACATGTGAGATATTGTATCAGTCAAATAATAATAATATTATTAGCGCACTCTGACTCCACAAGGCTATTCCTTGCATTTTAACACTGCAATTGTTTTCTACAAAACGTCGTCCAGTATATGCTTTCTGCTAATAATGGGACGTGACCACTGTAACCAAGTATAGAACAAGTACACTGGTGATTAAAACTTAAGGACCAAAGTAAGTTTCTCATGAAGTGTCCCTGCCAAGTAATGTAGCTCGATGGAACTTGAACCATACATGGGAAGAACTTCTTCAGTATAGTATGGTATAGTATCGAATGTGACTGAAAGAAATGCGCAATGAAACAAACAGAATTGACACATTTATTCAAAGACAAAAATTACACTGAAGTCACCGCATTTTATGATGGACATCTGGACATTAAAAAAGGCGTGCCATTGTACGTAATATGCTGTGTGATCACCACAGAAGGCCAGACATGTTCTGCAACGTGCTCAGTGCTCGCCACATGGCTGGTAAGGAGTTCTTGTTGTAGTCCAAAAATGGCTCTGAGCACTATGGGACTTAACATCTATGGTCATCAGTCCCCTAGAACTTAGAACTACTTAAACCTAACTAACCTAAGGACATCACACAACACCCAGCCATCACGAGGCAAAGAAAATCCCTGACCCCGCCGGGAATCGAACCCGGGAACCCGGGCGTGAGAAGCGAAAACGCTACCGCACGACCACGAGATGCGGGCTGTTGTAGTCCGTTCCACTCCTCATACAGCGAGGATGACTACGGTCGCATGGTCGTAGGTATCGTGGACGTGCTACAGTATGTATCCCAAACGTATCGCACACGTTCTCGTGGGATTTAGGTCGCCGGAACGGGCAGGCAAGTCCATTCGCCAAATATTCTCTCATTAAAGAGTTCCTCCACCTACGCTGTTCCATGCTGTAGCGCGTTGTCATCCATTAAAATGAAGTCAGGGTCGAATGCACCCCTGAAAAGACGCGTATGGGAAAAGACTACTGTGTCACAATAGCGTTGACCGGTGGGTGTGACGTGTTCAAACATTCTAAGGTCGGTATGCACATGCGACATTATGATTCACCATACCGTAATACTTCGAGCACCAAAATGAACATGTTAGACAAGGTTCCTGGGTGCATTACGCGCTCCCACCTCATGCCATATGAGAGTACGTTCAGGCTTGCTGAACATGGTCGTTTTGGTGGTCTACATGTTATGGCGTTGCAGGGGTGTGCTGACCTCTAGATCTTTGAACGTGAATGACAATGTGCAACCACATCGAACGCCGTAGGTGGAGGAGATCCTGGACTCTGGGACTGGCCTGCCCGTTCCCGCCACTTAAGTTCCATCGGTCACGTATGGGATGCATTGGGGAGATGAAGTAAGTACGTTCTCACGCACCAAGTGCCATCCAGATGTTTTGCCACTTGCCTGTTACTGCACAAGGTTTCCAACAGCGTTGTGTCGACGTTCCAGAATTTCTTCGGATCATTCTTTTCACACATGAAGTGCATTTCACAAATGAAGGTCTCCTCATTCGTCGTAACAGCCACATTTGGTACGAAGAAAATTTTGATGCCACACTTCCCCATCAATTTCATCATCGTTTCGTTATTAATGTGTGGGCAGGTATTGTCTATGGTCGTCTGATAGGCCTGTGTATTCTACCGCCGTGACTAACGAGTTACAGCTATTTGGTCTGCATGCAAGACGTGCTGGTGCAGCATTTGGAGGATGTGCCATTGCACATCCGTCGAACGATATAGTTCCTGCACGATGGCGTGCCAGCCCACTTTTCATGCGACGTCCTTCAGCACATTCATCAAATATTCGGGGACTTTGTTTCTCTATACGGGTGTCATGGGGACAATCTCCTTGCCCACGTAATGGTTACAGCACAGGTCAATCAAGGAACTCAGAGATTTTTGGAGCTTGTGTATGTCAACATTGTTCGTAGGTACACTCCGTGCAATGAAACTCGTGGTCGCCACATAGATCAAATGTAACAGTTCACGCAGGTACCAGTTGGTTGATGCATGTGCCACGTATCTTCTGACGTTCTTTCAAAGTTGTTTATCTTCCAAATGGCACATTTCCGGACATGGGTTTACTACCAAATACTGTTGTTCTGAATCCCCTCTACAACACGTGTTCCTTCAGTTTGTTGTATTTTACTCGCTTTGTTTTTAGCTCTTGTCTGCTCATTCGGATTTCCTTGGCACTGTTGCTCGATATTACTTTTGTTAGTTTTAAATAGACTTGCTCTCTATTTCCACTTCATTCAGCTTCACTGCATTATTCATTTCTTCTATTTGCTCCACTTTCTTCTCCTGATTGGACTGCAGTGCTGTGATTTGATTCCCACTTGACAAAATGGTTCTGTACGTATTTATCTGCTGGTATTCCATACCACTAGGAAGTTGTACAAGCCTTATGCGATTACAAAAAATACTTAAATGCTCCGTTGAGTTGCATCTTGAGCAAGTACAGGGCTGATTTTCGTACAGTTGCACCACAGATCGGAATTCTATTTTCCCGGAAACCACAGAGTCGGGCTAAGACAGGCTTCAACGCAATGACTCTGTCAGAATTTATACCAGGAAAGAAAGCCTGTACTGCGAATAGCGAGGCGCAACACGGTAGCATTGCCACACAAAATCGAGCGAGAGAACAGAATGCGACTGCAGCAGAATGACCACACTATAACGTCATTCCGATAGCACGGAAAGATGAAGTAAGATAACGTTACACACAGGGAAGAGTTTCTCCACAATATCAAGATGCCAAGCTGAAGATGTGAAACAAACAGTTTTGACACTGTGGCTTGGTACAGAGCGCTGACAAGCCTAGAAAACGAGGCCAAATATCCTCTTTGCCACAGCTCGTAATGTCATAGGCACGAGCTAACCAGTATAGTTATCTGGACTTTTGAAGCATGGGATCAGTCGGTACTCAGTCTTGGAAGTTATAGTGAATCAGCACCGAAATTGTTCTGTGATGGGCCGCCTACTGCTCGTCCCATAAATTCAGCTACAAAACTCCAGTCAGCCAGCCTGATGTACTCCATTGCCGTGGATTGCCATTGCTGCCCTCCTTTTTACCACTGATGTGAAGACTTGAGCGCCTTCGACCAGAAACCATTGAGGGTTAATCGAAGGTGCTGCCCCTGGTACACTAGTGAGCAGCTAGCGGTGTCTTGGCTGCATCTTGTTGGGAGACCAGTGCATATTTCTCATGGGTACTGGATGACATCGAGAGCGCCTTGGTCGAACGGGTCATCAAGCTGTTAGCGTCCCAGCTGGACAGGCAATGCCTGCAGACATCCAGATCGAAATCCTGCAAGACGCCACTGCCTCCGAGTGAATCCTTGACCACGCCAAGTTACGATGTCGCCTACTGAGTCGGGCTAATCGGCATCTCCTAGCCAAGTGCGCTCCTCTGCTGCCACCTGTCACACCATGGAGGCCCTATTTTGCACTGTATAAATCCTGGCAACAAATATATTCAAATCCGACACTGTCTTTCTGACGCCCTCGGCCATTCCACCAGAAAACAGTGCCGCACTCCGTCACCGCGTTCTGTACATGCAGACACCGTGGTTACCTGGGCCTCCACTGTATGTTACATACGTTCTGTGGCCATAAATAAATAGTTAGGACTAGATATACTTCTGAAATTTCGCTCTGGATACCCTGGACTATTAGTTTACCGTACATACATTTATCTGACCATATATCCTCCCTAACATCACAGATAGCAGCATAATTCTTCAGACTACCTTGTATTTTGTCAAGTGAAACTTCGACGATAGTAAACTTAAACCAGCATAAGCAATTGCAACAGCACTTACTGAACCCTCCTCGTGTTTAAAATTACCGGTACCGTTCGTTATTGTACTATTGTTTCACAAACGTGAGCATTAATACACTTCAAAAATCCGCTTCTTGTAATGTTATCCATTTTAAAACTAGAAAATTTCTTATCAATCACTTTAATTTCATTTACCACACCGTTCCAAAAGGAGGAAGGAAATGGATGTACTATTCCTCTCAAACCTAGACCCCAAATTTGTTTTCCGTGGCAAAGACATTTTTACTGTACTCTTCCTTACAGTTACCAAGCCGCACCACGGAAGGAAATAGCGAGCACGCTCGCTGTAAACACGGTCGCTCGGTGGCTTTCTACCTAGCCTCCAGTTACGAATCCGAGTGTTCCGTCCGCATATTTAACGAGCAGATGTGAAAAATGATATCAGTTGCACCTAAAGCCAAAGCTTCATCCAGTACCTGGCCTCCTACAGGACCGCACCAATCCAGGAACGCACTCTGGCGGAGATGCTACACTACCGCTGACACAGTTCATTCTCGGACTCCTGCGTCCTACAAGACCCACATCAGCCTAACCACCTCCCCTGCTACTTTTTGGTCACTGAGGTGTGGGTTCATACCTTCAGGGAAGTTCCAGGGTGGCTACCACTCGTTATCAGAACCAGCCAGGGACAACATATGTTCATTGTGGAAGTCTATGGCGCCATGCAGGTATGGGATGCAGGCCAGATGCTCCCACGTTGAGCGGAATCTGCATTGAGCAAATCACCAGCAGCTCCAGAGCCAGTTCGCTACAAATTTAGATGCCAGACAGAGACAGGCCAACAACCACAGGTCCAGTGAAATCGCAGCTGATCCCTCATGGAGTCGCGCCCTTTCCCACATCCAGTACCAAAGACTCCCATCGGGTACCTGGAGACTGCAGCACCAGCACCAGCCGGCTCCAGCACCATGACGAAGAAGATGTTCCAGACAGAGGGCACAACGCAACCACAGATAATAGCCGACGTCGATATGGACATCGAACACCTAGCTGCCCACCCACACTTTCCCTCTGCAGGTATGGCGATCCCTCTACTGATAGAAAATCTTCAAACCCTATAGGCCATTTAAAAAGCTCCATCTGCGTCCTGAGACAGCAAGGTCTGTAATCTGTGATATATGCTGCGAAAGACTATGGCTGAAAAGTGATACCAGAGAGCAACCACATGGGCCTGGACTTCTACATCATGCATAAAATAAAGCCATCCGCCTTCCCAACGTGAACTCAGTTAATATCGTGCTCTGTCACAATACCCACCTCGCTGACAATGTGCGTACGTGACTCAGCTGCGTACTGGACCTCGCTTGGACAGCTCTTTGGACTGCGAAGAGATGGATGCTGATGGAATTCGGTGATCACAGACTATCTACATTCTTCTCTTGGTGTGTGTCTACTGGCTAGTTTCAACGGTCTATTGACAATTATGTATCCATGCTGACTGTTTAATAAAGAACGTTTATTTCACTTTAGCAGGTGTAATAATGCTCACGAGGTGGGTGCAGTACAGTACCGTCTAGAAAATGTAGCCAATTTTCAGAATTTTAACGGTATCGGCTGGCAGTAGTTTGGAGGATCCTGTTCGCGACATCATAATTCCCGATGTACCCGCTGCAGAGGTGAGAAAAGTCAGAGATCGGTACAAAATACCGACCTAAAATGTGACTGACCTAATTCCACTTCCCTGCTTCCCCTGTATCTCTGAGATCTGTATTGGTACTTAGCCGCCTACACACTCTCCTACGACAGTCATCAGGTGTCGGGCAAATTCTTCGCTCGTTGGTGAAGAGAAACAAACGCCACTGATCCGCGTTCCATTCCAGATTTTCGCTTGATCAGTTTTGACTTGCATCACAGTGTTGGGAGTTTTCTGTTGTTGTTCCTAATAGTTGCCTAAACGCAAAATTGATCGTGCGGAATTGATTTCGTACTGTCTGGCTCGACACAGCCCTCCCAGTTGCCAATGAAAAGACTTCGCTTGGTAGTGTTGCATTCTCCTCAACGTACCTTCCGGCCATACTTTGTACGTACCACATCAGCAGGTACTTTTCAGAGTTTTGTGTCTGAATATAACAGTGTGATGTCTGAAAACACCATCTTGGCGCGCAGCTTCCCTTGCTAACAATCTTCTTGTCGTAGAGTGGCAATGCGCAGGGTCTAACCCTCTGATTACCTATAGAGACATCTCGATAGACTTAACAAGTAGCTTAGGAGCGTTTACGTTATGGAGACGGAGTGCACCCTTCTGAACTGCCCTGAGAATCGATATTTGCTTTTACCTATATTCCTGTGGTCAAAGGAGTACTGGGAAAGAGGTTTGTGGTCAAAAAACACAAACTAGTCACGAGGTTGATGCAAAACCATTTTGGGGTAGTTTATACAGTAAAGCTAGAACGGGGGAAAGGTGTAATGCAATGTAATTAATACACGAAAGAAGTCGCTTGTAAAGCTCTCGTTAGAGCGATTCTTGAGTTTTACTCTCATGGAATACATAACATGTAGGATTAAAAGAGGAGATAGGGTATACAGACAGAAAATTGGGCACGTTTCATCCCATGTCCGTTCAGTAACAGCAAGAACTTTTTCGATGATTCTTCTCGAACTCCAGAAACAGACTCTACAAGGGAGGCGTTGTGCATTACCGAGTAGTTTACTGAGAGCTAACACACCAAGGAAACTCAAGCAATATATTACATCATCACATATACGTCTCGGAAAATGACGACTACGTGATAGTCAGGTATTTGAGCTCATGTGGTTTCTTTTCAGACAACATTCGCAAATGGAATAGGAGACCAAGGAAATGTCGGCAATATCTTAAATACTCTTTGCCACAGATCCTGAGATAACTTTCGGTGTACGAATGTAGAAATAAAATTATTTTGCAGATTGCTCTGCAGAATGGTTGTGTTCGTTACTGTCTTTTGTAGAAAACTGCAGAGAAGGGAAATTTTATACTGTTTCGTCTGCATAAACGCATAAAATGTTTTGTAAATTCCCAATTTAGCGAACTGTGCCATCGTTGTTAGCTAAATTACAAAACTTCTGTCTGAGTTTGCAGGACTTTGAAGAACCTGCGCAGATACGCTTCTTCGCAGTTAGAGATTCCGGCAGCGCAGAAAGCACAATCAGTCTGCAGTCTATCCTGAAGCTGCCATAAGAGCTGGGGCAATACGTCCGTGGAATATGACAGAACACTCTTCGCCGAGGAGCAGCGCCAAATTACAACTGCCGGATGTGCAGAGAGTTTACGAGCGATCGAAGAAAGAGCAATCAAATGTTCCAGAAAATCTCTAGGTCTTGTTAGTGTAAATACGTCACCCGCTCCTAAATAAACTCAGGAGCTCTTTACGTTTTATGAAACACAAGTTTAAACCCACGCCGGAATAGCTATAACACTCTGTTTTGCTGCTCTGCACAACGAGTAAACTGACATTTTGAAACTGGCGGAACAACGCTTCATACGAAGATACACTGCAAAAAAATGCAAAGACTGTGATCACAGGCGCCAGAGTGTTTTCATATATGTGCATAGTGAGAGATTGTATTGTTAGCGATACATTTGTCGCGGTGATTGGCGATCAGTCAGCTCTCAGGAGGCCTGCTTTTGTACCCTCTATTCTGACTCTGCAGGCAGTAACTATGCTAGTTAGAGGTGAACATTGTTTGCTACATTCATTGTACGGTATAACCGTGCCCCATCAGTGAGTACGTACTCCTGCTGAACAACTTTGATTATTTGGACGGGGCTGCATAGTGGGTCTGCAGGAAGCTGGATAGATGTGTAGACTGATTGCTGCACATGTTGGGCACAATATATCGGTGATGCGTTGAGGCTTGCAACAGCACTTTGCGGAACATTGCCCCACATGTAGATATAGTTCTGGGCGTCCACACAGTACAGATGCACTTCGCCGACGTATTGTGAGCAGTGGTGGCCAACCGAACATCATCCAAGATGTAATACGGACACATATTGCGCTTGCTGTGTCATCAGGGGCCATTGGAAACTGTCTACTTGCAATACCAAATGCTCCTCTAGCCGTGTTACCGCTGACGCCACGACAGCGCCAAGCACAGCTATTCTGGTGTCGTGAGAGTGTCGACTGAAGAGTAGAATGGCGTTCTGTTGTCTTAAGCTATGAAGTATCTTTCGGTATGGGCGTTATGGACGTACGCATGTATGGCATAGACTTGGTGACATGCCTATTCCGGATGTGTATTTGACCACGACAGGCAGGTCTCGTTCCTAGCTTCACGGTGATGTGGGGGCCATCAGTTACAACTCATGGTCACATTTCGTGTTTATGCAGAGTAAAGTAACCAGACCTCGCTACATTGCACAGGCTGTTATCCTCATGCCATTTCTTCAACAGGAAGATGAAACTTTTTTTTTAAGGATAATGCACGTCCACTTACGGCTACTTAGAGATAACATGCTCTTTGTGGTGTACAACAGCTGCCCTGGACAGCAAGATCACAGGACCTCTCACCAGTTAGATACGTATGAGACATGCTGAAGCGGGAACTTACTCGTTCTCCAGCGCTTGCAAGAAGCATTCCTGAATCAAAGTGAGGTACACTGTGTATTGATGCGACAATCTGGTCACCCCTTATTGTGACGTGTGTGTTTCATTTGGTAGGAAATTGTTAACACACACCGATTAGCCAAACCATTATGACCACCTGCTTAATAGTGTGTTGTTCCATTTTTTCAAACACTGTACAAAAGAGATTCTGCTTGGCATGGATTATAAAAGTACTTGCCGTATTCCAGAAGTATATGGTACCAGATGTCCACTTTCAGGTCAATCAATTCCACCAAATTATGGGATGGTGGTTTATGGGCACGCAGCTGTCGCCAGGTATTTGTTCCACTAGGTACAGCTCGGGCACATTTGCCGGCCAAGACATCAATGTGTGTTCACTATAGTGCCTCTCAAATCACAGTAACACGATTCATATCCTCCAACGCGGACAGTTATCCTGTAGGAAGATGAACCTTGATAGAAGGAGATTTCAAGCATGAAGCGATACAGGTGGTCCACAATAATATTCATGTAGTTCATCGCTGTCATGATGCCTTTGATTACCACGACAGGTCCTATGGAAGCACAAGTCAGTGAACCCCGTAGCATTATTCTGCCCTCACTGACCTGCATCTGTGGCGCGGTCAATGTTTCGTGCAGCCATTTGCCTGGATAACGGCGTGTAAGGACCCAACCATCGACCAGGTGTAACAAGTAATGCGATTTATTCCACAGGCGACACGTTTCTGTCGACCCACGGTGAAAACTCAGTAATGCTGTGCACACTGCGGTCATAACTGATGATGTCGTTGGGTCAACACAGGAACAAGTAGGAGTCGTCTGATGAGGATATCCATGTTCAACAATGGTCTTTGAACGGTGTGCTCTGAAACAAATGTGCCTGCACCAGCATTGTACTCTGTCGTCAGATCTGCCACAGATGGATGCCTATCCTGGATTACACTGTGGCGGATCCTCTGACTTCTACGTTTTGTGATGAGACGTGGCCGTCCAATATCTTACGGCCTACTGGTTATTTCGCCATCCTTCAGCCACTTTCCATAGGTGTTCACCACAGTAGTATGCCAACAGGCGACCAGCTTCGCCGTTTCAAAGACCGTCGTTTCCAGCTGCAGCGCAATGACAATGTGCCCTTTGTCAAAACAGCTTACACCAGTGGATTTCCGCATCTGCTGCTTCGCTACAATGACTGCCCGTTCGTCTCTCTTTAGCTTATATTCTTTCCTCATTGCGTCACGAGCCCACAGCACCACCAGCCGACTTTCAATGTAATTGTGGGCAGTGGTCATAATGTTTTGGCTCATCAGCCTATATTCCTGCAACGATGAATTGCCTGTCATCTCACTTGTCAATAAAATGATCTTCACCATGAGGGTGTTGCATTATTTTTTTCCGGCAGTGTATAATATGATTGCCATACTGTTTCAGCACACCCATGTTTTCAGTAGACAATATAGTTAAATATCAAATTTAGTAACAGTATATTCATATAATCATAAAAGCTACAATAATCTGACTTTACTGTTTATATATATGTGTGAAAACAACATCCCTGTAAACATAACTTTGGTTGAATGTAGTTGACCTCACATTGATTATATTATGTGAATGAAAAGCAAATACGTTCTTCCAACCAAAAAATGTTGTATGTTTGTACGTAGAGCTTTGTACTACAATTCTTCAGCACCTGCCAGTTACAGCCCGATTCCTTGTGACATGCAGTGCTTATAAAATAATACATACTAACATTTGTGGGAATATGAAACAGAATGAAGACATAAGCTCTGTCGTAGATAAAGCACGAAACTAGGTTCATTGGTTGGATACTGGGAAACTTAGGAAACTGCAGTCACTCTGCGAGGGGTAGTCATAATGTTTTAATTATCACTTCCAAACAATCAAGTCGCGATCATGAGAGTAAGGGAAGCTGCAGGGATTTTTCTACATATTCACCCATCATAGTGAGATTTCCACAACGATCGATGACTTGGTGCAGACAAGGATTGTAGAAGTCTGCATTCTGGCTGCTCATAAAACTTTCCACCTCGGAAATCACGTCTGCCACACGAATGTTTCTTCATGTGAAAATAGAGCATGAAGTCACTGGGAGCCAAGTCAGGAGAGAGAATACCGGGAGAATATTAAATTTGCTAAGAACCCCCCCCCCCCCTATGAACCATAGACCTTGCCGGTGGTGGGGAGGCTTGCGTGCCTCAGCGATACAGATAGCGGTACCGTAGGTACAACCACAACGGAGGGGTATCTGTTGAGAGGCCATACAAACGTGTGGTTCCTGAAGAGGGGCAGCAGCCTTTTCAGTAGTTGCAAGGGCAACAGTCTGGATGATTGACTGATCTGGCCTTGTAACAATAACCAAATCGGCCTTGCTGTGCTGGTACTGCGAACGGCTGAAAGCAAGGGGAAACTACGGCCGTTATTTTTCCCGAGGGAATGCAGCTTTACTGTATGATTAAATGATGATGGCGTCCTCATGGGTAAAATATTCCGGAGGTAAAATAGTCCCCCATTCGGACCTCCGGGCGGGGACTACTCAAGAGGATGTCGTTATCAGGAGAAAGAAAACTGGCGTTCTACGGATCGGAGCGTGGAATGTCAGATCCCATAATCGGGCAGGTAGGTTAGAAAATTTAAAAAGGGAAATGGATAGGTTAAAGTTAGATATAGTGGGAATTAGTGAAGTTCGGTGGCAGGAGGAACAAGACTTCTGGTCAGGTGACTACAGGGTTATAAACACAAAATCAAATAGGGGTAATGCAGGAGTAGGTTTAATAATGAATAGGAAAATAGGAATGCGGGTAAGCTACTACAAACAGCATAGTGAACGCATTATTGTGGCCAAGATAGATACGAAGCCCACACCTACTACAGTAGTACAAGTTTATATGCCAACTAGCTCTGCAGATGACGAAGAAATTGAAGAAATATATGATGAAATCAAAGAAATTATTCAGATAGTGAAGGGAGACGAAAATTTAATAGTCATGGATGACTGGAATTCGAGTGTAGGAAAAGGGAGAGAAGGAAATGTAGTAGGTGATTATGGATTGGGGGTAAGAAATGAAAGAGGAAGCCGGCTGGTAGAATTTTGCACAGAGCACAACTTAATCATAGCTAACACTTGGTTTAAGAATCATGATAGAAGGTTGTATACATGGAAGAACCCTGGAGATACTAAAAGGTATCAGATAGATTATATAATGGTAAGACAGAGATTTAGGAACCAGGTTTTAAATTGTAAGACATTTCCAGGGGACTCTGACCACAATCTATTGGTTGTGACCTGTAGATTAAAACTGAAGAAACTGCAAAAAGGTGGGAATTTAAGGAGATGGGACCTGGATAAACTGAAAGAACCAGAGGTTGTACACAGTTTCAGGGAGAGCATAAGGGAACAATTGACAGGAATGGGGGAAAGAAATACAGTAGAAGAAGAATGGGTAGCTTTGAGGGATGAAGTAGTAAAGGCAGCAGAGGATCAAGTAGGTAAAAAGACGAGGGATAGTAGAAATCCTTGGGTAACAGAAGAAATATTGAATTTAATTGATTAAAGGAGAAAATATAAAAATGCAGTAAATGAAGCAGGCAAAAAGGAATACAAACGTCTCAAAAATGAGATAGACAGGAAGTGCAAAATGGCTAAGCAGGGATGGCTAGAGGACAAATGTAAGGATGTAGAGGCTTATCTCACTAGGGGTAAGATAGATACTGCCTACAGGAAAATTAAAGAGACCTTTGGAGATAAGAGAACCACTTGTATGAACATCAAGAGCTCAGATTGAAACCCAGTTCTAAGCAAAGAAGGGAAAGCAGAAAGGTGGAAGGAGTATATAGAGGGTCTATACAAGGGCGATGTACTTGAGGACAATATTATGGAAATGGAAGAAGATGTAGATGAAGATGAAAGGGGAGATACGATACTGCGTGAAGAGTTTGACAGAGCACTCAAAGACCTGAGTCGAAACAAGGCCCCCGGAGTAGACAACATTCCATTGGAACTACTGACGGCCTTGGGAGAGCCAGTCCTGACCAAACTCTACCATCTGGTGACCAAGATCTATGAAACAGGCGAAATACCCTCAGACTTCAAGAAGAATATAATAATTCCAATCCCAAAGAAAGCAGGTGTTGACAGATGTGAAAATTACCGAACAATCAGTTTAATAAGCCACAGCTGCAAAATACTAAAACGAATACTTTGCAGACGAATGGAAAAACTAGTAGAAGCCGACCTCGGGGAAGATCAGTTTGGATTCCGTAGAAATACTGGAACACGTGAGGCAATACTGACCTTTCGACTTATCTTAGAAGAAAGATTAAGGAAAGGCAAACCTACGTTTCTAGCATTTGTAGACTTAGAGAAAGCTTTTGACAATGTTGACTGGAATACTCTCTTTCAAATTCTAAAGCTGGCAGGGGTAAAATACAGGGAGCGAAAGGCTATTTACAATTTGTACAGAAACCAGATGGCAGTTATAAGAGTCGAGGGACATGAAAGGGAAGCAGTGGTTGGGAAGGGAGTAAGACAGGGTTGTAGCCTCTCCCCGATGTTATTCAATCTGTATATTGAGCAAGCAGTGAAGGAAATAAAAGAAAAATTCGGAGTAGGTATTAAAATCCATGGAGAAGAAATAAAAACTTTGAGGTTCGCTGATGACATTGTAATTCTGTCAGAGACAGCAAAGGACTTGGAAGAGCAGTTGAACGGAATGGATGGTGTCTTGAAGGGAGGATATAAGATGAACATCAACAAAAGTAAAACGAGGATAATGGAATGTAGTCGAATTAAGTCGGGTGATGTTGAGTGTATTAGATTAGGAAATGAGACACTTAAAGTAGTAAAGGAGTTTTGCTATTTGGGGAGCAAAATAACTGATGATGGTCGAAGTAGAGAGGATATAAAATGTAGACTGGCAATGGCAAGGAAAGCGTTTCTGAAGAAGAGAAATTTGTTAACATCAAGTATAGATTTAAGTGTCAGGAAGTCATTTCTGAAAGTATTTGTATGGAGTGTAGCCATGTATGGAAGTGAAACCTGGACGGTAAATAGTTTGGACAAGAAGAGAATAGAAGCTTTCGAAATGTGGTGCTACAGAAGAATGCTGAAGATTAGATGGGTAGATCACGTAACTAATGAGGAGGTATTGAATAGGATTGGGGAGAAGAGAAGTTTGTGGCACAACCTGACTAGAAGAAGGGATCGGTTGATAGGACATGTTCTGAGGCATCAAGGGATCACCAATTTAGTACTGGAGGGCAGTGTGGAGGGTAAAAATCGTAGGGGGAGACCAAGAGATGAATTCACTAAGCAGATTCAGAAGGATGTAGGTTGCAGTAGGTACTGGGAGATAAAGAAGCTTGCACAGGATAGAGTAGCATGGAGAGCTGCATCAAACCAGTCTCAGGACTGAAGACCACAACAACAACAACAGCACAGAAAAGCAAAATGTGTGGCTGTGTCCCGTGCAGAGTGAGCTGAGGAGTTGTATTGAAGTAAAACCACCCCCCCCCCAACCTCCCCACTCCTTGTACAACTTCCCGCGACGCTTCGTCTGGAAAGAATCCCGTAACTGGGTCAGATTTCGGTAGTAAGAACCTGTGATGCTTTCCCCTTATGAGAACAGTCTGTTGGCTCCATACCATGGCAGTCCCAAGAAAAATTTATCATTATTCTGCCCATTGGTGATTGATTCTTCGACGTTTTCAGCGCTGGTGATTTCCGATGTATCCGCTAGTTGCAATGCTCCTTTGTCTCGGGGTCATAGTGATCTACCTAAAGCTGCAATGGTCGCCCAAGGGCAACAATGGTGACTGACGACCTGTATCTGCTACTTTAGTCTTCAGTGACACGGACCAGACTGTCATCACGGTAAAAAATGCTTGTAAAGGCTACTTGGAGCTACGTTCCTATACAAAATTCACGAAATAAAGCACACAACGCCTCTCTACATTGTATGCGGCCATGGAGGGCCGGTCCATAATCTCAGACACCCTGTTCAGCATACAAATGGGTACAAAAGCACCAAAAATGGGCCATGGAAATTTGGCGTATATCTCTCTTCGGAGATAAGTACCGTAGATGCACGGTTCCAGATGACTGTCGTCAACGTATGCGAAGGGAAACTGGTACTGCTGCATGCCCGAGACATCCCCTCAACGGAATATACCAAAGTAGATGTTAATAGGTAGCATCACGTGGGGGCGTCGGAAGCCATTGGTGTGAATCCAGGAAATATTCAACTCTCCACAACACAGGGATAACATCATCCAACCTGTCGATGAACTGTTTTATCAGCATTTCGGAGAATAATTTAACTTCGTGGATGGCAACTGTCGAGTCCACTGCACAAGTATCGTCAATGATTCCTTCAATCGAACCCGTATTGCGCTTCTGAATTAGCCTGCATATTTCCCCAATACGAAGCCCATGAAACGTGCTTGGACTCGATTGAAAAGAGCTGTGGAAGCACGTCCTGATCCACCTTGGAATCTAAGGGAACTACGCAAGAGTGTCATTGACGAATAGGATAAATTAGACCACCAGTGGCTAAATGAACTCGGAGGCAGCATTTAACGTAGCGTGTATGCCTGCATTCATGCAAGGGGACATGTTATTCTGCATTGAATAATGCTGCTATACAATGGGCTTACGAGAAGAGAAATCCTTTTTGTTTCTCTTAGATTACAGTAGAAGTGATTTGGCAGGTTTTAGCTGTCAATAAATTTGTACAGAATGTCTTAGTTTTTTAATGGCGGGTGATGCATGCCTTTTTTTATTTGTGAGTGAGGAAACTAGTAAACAACTACAGCTCACTATGCATCACTGCCGCAGGTAGAGATTGGTGAAATCGTGTTGCCAAATATCGAGAGAAGACTGCGATGAGTGGTGCCAACGCTCTCGTTAGAAGGTAAACAACGTTACGTATTTCCGTGCTGTATATACCGATGAGCCAAAACATGCCCACACCGAGATTGTATGATGCCTGGCGGCGCTGACAACACGTGTCACTGTAAGAGAAGTATACGAGTGGAGCAGAGACGAATGGTGACTGATTCTAGCGACGGCAAGTGGCGCAAATGAGGAAATCCGACGACTTAAGAGACTTTGACAAAGCCAGATTGTCGTGGCCATGTACCTGGGATCAAGTATCCCAGAAACGGCGAAGCTGGTCGGTTTCTCGCGTGCTGCTGCCGTGAGTATCTAAGGAAAGTAGTTGAAGAATGATGAAACCAGGAGTGGGCGACAAGAAACTGGATGTCCATACCTCGTCATAGAACATAGCGATCCTAGGCTTTCTCGCTCTCTGATGGAGCACAGGCGGCGATCTGTGGCAGATCTGACGACAGAGTACAGTGCTGGCGCAGGCAGAAGTGTTTTGGAGCACACCGTTCAGCGCACGGAGTTGAACATGGTGTTCCACAGCAGAGGACCCCTGCGTGTTTCCTTGCTGACCCGACAACATCGTCAATTATGATTACAGTGTACACGGGATCATCGAGATTCGACAGTGTATTAATGGAACCGTATGGCCTGATCAGATGAGTCTCGTTTATTGTTGAACCAGGTCGATAGTAGTGTGCAGATACGTCGTCATCTAGTCGAAAGGCTGATCGAAAAATGCAGCGCGCCGCGGACGCAGGTCGGTGGGAGCACTATTATGTTATGGGGGTCACTCACCTGGGCTCCCATGGGACCTGCGGTAGTACTCGAAGGCACGATGATAGCTGTGGACTTCGTGACCTTTATTAGGGACCACCTGTAACCCGTTATGCTTGATATCTTCCCCAGCAGCGGTGGCATCTTCCAGCAGGATAACTGTCCCTGTCACAAGGCCAGAATCGTGCTGCAATGGTTTGAGGAGCTTGATAGCGAACTCATGTTGATGTCTTGACCATCAAATTCGGCTTTTATGAATACGATGAAACTCAACTGGTACACTATTGGGAACCAGCTCCGCGCCCACAAACCAGCCGCTCGTAAATTACCAGAAATGCGCTAACTTTGGGTAAGCGTCTGATGCCCCAAACCTCTGAAAACCTATGGAGTACTTGTCGAATCTATGGCAGGCAGAATCACAGCTGAACTGCGTTACAGAGGTGAACCAACAGGCTTTTAAGTAGGTGGTCATAATGTTTCGGCTCATCAGGGTATCGACGTTAAGAATCCGCACTCACTGTATGTAGTGGCACTAGCTTGTTTAAAGTAGTAGTTCTCGCACATTCTAATCCCTACAGCCTCTTGATGATAGGGTACCAGTAGATACATGCTTTCGTCAAGATGTGTGACATTCTTCACTTCGTGCTTAGCAACAGGTCATTGTATCAGATCAAGATTTTAAATTTTTTTAATGTTCCGTTGGTATTCCGGACAACGTTCGGACACTGTGGAGTTGACTGACCGATATAATTGCTTCACAAGCACTGTTATAAATTCCAAAGATTCTATGGCCAATATTGTCCTTAACAGGCCTCAGCATCTCTCATATTTTTGAGTGGCAGGAAAATATACCTTAAGCAAATAGATCTCATGTGTAATGTAAAGATCAATCCTCGGTTGTGACAATATCCCCCTACTCACTGTCTGGATACCTTAAACCATTCGCCATCGAGGACGCGGTAAGTTTTCCTCCGTTGAAACAGTAGTACATACAGGGTGTTACAAAAAGGTACTGCCAAACTTTCAGGAAACATTCCTCACACACAGATAAAGAAAAGATGTTATGTGGACATGTGTCCGGAAACGCTTAATTTCCATGTTAGAGCTCATTTTAGTTTCGTCAGTATGTTCTTCCACCTACGCTCAATGTAGCACGTTATCATGATTTCATACGGGATACTCTATCTGTGCTGCTAGAACATGTGCCTTTACAAGTACGACACAAAATGTAGTTCATGCACGATGGAGCTCCTGCACATTTCAGTCGAAGTGTTCGTACGCTTCTCAACAACAGATTCGGTGACCGATGGATTGGTAGAGGCGGACCAATTCCATGGCCTCCACGCTCTCCTGACCTCAACCCTCTTGACTTTCATTTATGGGGGCATTTGAAAGCTCTTGTCTACGCAACCCCGGTACCAAATGTAGAGACTCTTCGTGCTCGTATTGTGGACGGCTGTGATACAATACGCCATTCTCCAGGGCTGCATCAGCGCATCAGGGATTCCATGCGAGGGAGGGTGGATGCATGTATCCTCGTTAACGGATGACATTTTGAACATTTCCTGTAACAAAGTGTTTGAAGTCACGCTGGTACGTTCTGTTGCTGTGTGTTTCCATTGTCTCCGACTAAGGTCTCCAGTCAGCGACAGTATCTTCATAGTTGCCATCTACAGCTTTAAATATAAGAGAAAAATAAGATTTATGCCTTCATCACGTTCACATTTTTAACCAAACGATCTCAAAAAAGCAATATTGTATGTTAGAAGTAAATTCATACAGGGTAACTGGCTATCTGTCCACACTGCCTTTATATTGACAACAATAATGCTGTTCCTTGGTTCACCGCGAATTCAAAAAGTGCGCAACGCGGATAGGCCCAAAACATTGGTAGATGCGGACTGCAGGTGGAAACGTTTACGAGTATACCGCGTTTTGTGAGATAAAGTACAGTTGCAAAACGTCTTAAAACACACACAGAAACTCATTTTACGTTATGACTTGGACAAATTTTCCATTTGGTATAATGATCGTGGACCAGTGCAAGATTAGTAGTGAACATCGCCATATCGTTTAAATATTTAAGAACAGTAATAACTGATATGAAATGGAAAAAAAGTAACCAAATCATTGTTCATGGAGACAAATAAAGGCTGATATTTGCTGGAGGGTTTCTGGGAAAGCGCAGTCCACCTGCCAATCACATACGAGACGCAAGTATGAGCTGTTCTGAAATAGCGCTCGAGTGTTTGGAGACTTTATCAAAAACAGGGGTAGGGCAAAAATAAGGAAAAACAGCGAGAAATGCATGCTTGAACGTATGTTCGCTGTCGTATTTGACCCTGAACGGACTCTGTGCAATATCCTCAAAACGTTGCAAGTGTCAGTCATAGTCAGGACAGTGCATTACGTCAGAGATAAGTGAATTCGAACGTTGGACAATTTCTGGTAGTCTTTTGATGGGCGCTTCCGTAATCAAGGTACCAGAAGTGTTTGTTGTTGCAAGAGGCACCGCATCGAACATTTATACCGCGCGCAGGAGAAGTGGAAAAACATCATCCACTAAGTCATAGCGTGGACGAAAGTGTGTGATGAGTAATCGTGACTGATACTCGTTGAACAGCATTTTGAGGAAAAATAGGAAGACAACAGCTGAAAAAGTCACTGCAGAACGGATGTCGCATTCGCGGGCCATGTCCCACAAAAACAATACGAAGGGACCTGCATAAGCAGGCTAGAGAGAATTCCAAAACCACTCACTCATCAGTGATGCAAATGATCGTAACAGGGAAACGCGGCACCGAAGTCATAAAACGTGGACTACGGAGCAATGAAAAAATGACATGCTGTCGGGTTAGTCTTGTTTCACATTGTTCCACACACGTCCATCCAGTGGTACAATGTTTGTTCTCTTATACTGTGTTCCCAAACGTCAGGGTCCCTGTTCAGACAGCTAACATCGTCCAGACCTTGTTTCGTGACCACGGGAATGAATTGTCGCCTCTCCCCCGGCCACCACTGTCACCAGATCTCTTTACTACTGGCCTTTTGTGGCCGGCTTTGGAGAGAAGGGTGCGTGATGACTGCCCACCTCCATTATCGTTATCACAACTTCCACTATTTTGCTGCGAGAATGGTATAAGATTCCCTTGAAAACTATACAGGATCTTTGTCAGCTAGAGCTGAACCGAATGCCATCGGTTTTCCTACACCGTATTTGGTATGGTAATATGTTGTGTTTGTGGTAGTTCCACATTTTTGTCCACCCGTGAAATAACTGGAGACATGTAGCCACCCGAAGAGGCGCGCTGCTAGAATCGTAACATATCGATATAGCCCATACGAAAGAGTAATGGAGATGCTCGGGGAATTTCAGTGGGAATATAAGGAAGAGAGGCGACACAATTCTTGCCAAGAACTGTTCGGTAAATTTAGTGGACAACTACTGGAAGAAGATTGTGTGACAGTTCTGCCACCACCTCGCATAGGAACCACGATAAGAGAGACTGGGGCACACAAGGGTTATTTTTCCCTCGCTACATACACGACTGGTATAGGATATTTTTTTCCTACTATTGGTGGTACGAAGTACCCCATCCACCAATTATATACTGTCAAGGGAAGTATACGCGTAGATGTACACAGAAGATCCAAAGAAACTGGTACAGCTGCCTAATATCGTGGAAGGCCCCCGCGAGGACGCAGAAGTGCCGCAACACGACGCGCATGGACTCGACTCATGTCTGAAGTAGTGCTGGAGGGAATTGATATCATGAACCCTGCAGGGCTGTCCATAAATGTGTAAGAGTACGGGGACGTGATGATAGCTTCTGAGCAGCGCGTTGGAAGGTATCCCAGATTTTCTCAATAACTTTCATGTCTGGGGAGTTTGGTGGCCAGTAGAAGTGTTTAAACACAGAAGAGTGTTACCGGAGCCACTCTGTAGCAGTTCAGGACGTGTAGGGTGTCGAGTTGTCCTGCTGCAATTGGCCAAGTCCGCCGTAATGCACAACGGACGTGAATGGATGCAGGTCATCAGACAGGATGCTTACGTCGTATCTAGACTTATCGGGTGTCCAATATCACTGCAACTGTACACGTCCCACACCATTACAGAGCGTCCACAAGCTTGAACAGTCCCCTGCTGATATGCAGGGTCCATGGATTCGTGAGGTTGTCTCCATACCCGTACGCGTCAATACTCTCGATACAATTTGAAGCGAGACTCGTCGGACCAGGCAACATGTTTCTAGTCATCAACAGTCCAATGTCGGTGTTGACAGGCCCAGGCGAAGCGTAAAGCTTTGTGTCGTGCAGTCAGTAAGGGTATACGACTAACTTCGGCTCCGAAAGCCCATATCGATATGTTTCGCAGAATGGTTCGCACGCTGACACTTATTATGGCCCAGCATTCAAATCTGCGGCAATTTGGGGAAGAGTTGCACTTCTGTCACTTTGAACGATTCAGTCGTCGTTGTTCCGTTCTTGCAGGATATTTCCGGCCGCAGCGATTTCGGAGATTTTATGTTTTACCGGAATCCTGATATTCACGGTACACGCGTGAAATGGTCTTACGGGAATATCCCCACTTCATCGCTACCTCGGGGATGCTGTGTCCGATCCCTCGTGAGCCGACTATAACGTTCAGACTCACTTAAATCGTGATAACCTGTCATTGTTGCAGCAGTAAACGATCTAAGAACTGCGCCAGACACTTGTTGTCTTACATAGGCGTTGCCGACCGCAGCGCCGTATTCTACCTGTTCACATATCTCTGTATTTGAATACGTATGTCTATTTTAGTTTCTTTGGCGCTTCAGTATAGAATAACACAGAGAAATTGAACTTTGTTTTTCAGGCATTAATGGAACGTCCACAAATGATGAATAAACCGATTTCAAATTCTTCTTTGGATTTGTGTTGAAATATCAACAGAACGAATCTCGTAACATATCAAATATGATATTAAATGGCACTGTCAGGACAGCATGAAACATCTTTACTGTCACTGGTTTGAAGCCAACCGCTCCGTAATGATTTAATAGCAAATAACGTTTTGTGTGTTCGTTGCTCATGCACTTACACAAACAGGGGACATCATTAACCGCAGTGTATAATGGCTCTGTTTCATTGCTTGTCACGGTTGCTGGAACCTCTGATGTGGGGTGAAGCTACTGTGTGCAAGTTAATGAAATAGAAAGGAGAGCCATGTCGGCGGCATAATATTCATTGCCGTATTCCGCATAGTTTCTGCCTATTTTCGTGTAATCTCATAATGGTGTGGTAGTTTACTTAGAAATTACATCATACGTTGACGCATCGTTCCACTGCCTCTTTAAATACTGGTTTATCTTCTTTAGCGCCAAATAAGGACTACGTGCTAATGGCAGTGTGTACTTACGTATTGTCTTCTTTTCTGGTCGTTATTTATTCGAAATTACCAATTTCACAGGTTCCAAATTACGATGTCAGATACAGCTAGTCTCTCATGGAGTGAGCCAATACATAATGAACAGAAATCTAATGAAACAATTTGAAAATTGACGATATTAATTTTTTTAAACTACAAAATAAATTTTTAATAGTATACACAAATAAATAAAACCTTAATTCGAAATTTATAATCAACTGCGGTGAACTCCTCTTCAAAAAAAGTGTAGCACGTAGAAGACATTGTCGGATGTCAGTGTATCTTCTTCCTCATACACCCTATCGGCATGTATTTAAATGATTCGATTCAATTCTCTCTGACACATAGAACGGCCACCACAATGCATTAGCTCTGTATGTGTTAGTCTTATTACCAGGCCTGGTTGGGTGTACAATGATGTGACAAAAGTCATGAGAAACATCCTAACATCGATCGTGTCGAATCTTCTTTTGCCCGGCGTAATGCAGCAACTCGACATGGAATGGACTCAATAAATAACTGGAAGTCTCGTGCCGAAATATTGAACCATGCTGCCTCTACAGCTGTCCATAATTGCGAAAGTGTTGCCGCAGCAGCCGGCCGGAGTGGCCGAGCGGTTCTAGGCGCTACAATCTGAAACCGCGCGACCGCTACGGTCGCAGGTTCGAATCCTGCCTCGGGCATGGATGTTTGTGATGTCCTTAGGTTAGTTAGGTTTAAGTAGTTCTAAGTTATAGGGGACTGATGACCTGATGTCCAATAGTGCTCAGAGCCATTTGTTGCCGCAGCAGGGTTTTTTGCACTAATTGATCCTCGATTGTCTCATAAACGTTGAATGGGATTCATGTCGGGCGACCTGGATGGTCAAATAATTCACTAGATTTATCCAGAATGTTCTTCAAACCAATCGAGCCCAGGTGACAAGGAGCATTGTCATCCATAAAAACTACATCGTTGTTTCGAAACATTGAGCCCATGAATGACTCTAAATGGTTTGCGGGTAGCCGATCATAGCCATTTACAGCCAATAATTGGCTCAGTTGGACTAGATGACCCGGTCCATTCCATGTAAACACAGCCCACACCATTACTGAGCTAACTCCAGCCTGCGCAGTGGTTTGTTGGCAACTTGAGTTTGCGCCACACTCAAACCCTACCACCAGCTGTTACCAACTAAACTCGGGAATAATCTGACCAGACCGCGATTTTCTAGTCGTATAATGTCCAACCGATACGGTCACGAACCCAGGAGAGGCGCTATAGACTATTTCGGGTGATTTAGCAAAGGCACTCGCGTCGGTCATCTGATGCCATAGACCATTAACGCCAAATTTCGCGGTACTGTTGTAATGGATACGTTCTTCGTACGTCACAGATTGGTTTCTGCTGTTATTTCATGCAGTATTACTTGTATGTTAGCACTGACAACTCTACGCAAATGCTGCTGCTCTCGGTCGTTAAGTGAAAGCCCTCGGCCACTGCGTTGCCCGTGGTAAGAGGTAATACCTGAAATTTGGTTTCGTCGTCACACTGTGGATCTCGGAATTTTGAATTCCCTAACGATTTCCGAAACGGAATGCCACATGGGTCTAGCTCCAACTACCTTTGTGCGTTCAAAGTATGTTAATTCCCGCAGTGCGGCCATAATCACGTCGGAAACCTTTTCGCATGAATCACCTGGGTACAATGACGGCTCCGCCAAAGCATTGCCCTTTTATACACTTTGTGCGCGATACTACCGCCATCCGTATATCTATATGCACATCGCTACCCCCATGACTTTTGTGAGCTCAGTGTGTAAGGGGATTGAATAACGTCAGATGTTGAGTGGTCACTATGAAGGACACGGAGGTGCCGCGCACTTCTCTGAGACAGCGTTATCAGCACCTGATGGTATTTGAAAGGGGCCTCATTGAGGGTCTCCATTTGGTCGGTTGGTCGAATCGTGTAATATACGGATTTGTGGGGCATTCGGATGTGACAGAGATATTGGACTACATTTGAATGTGAGAGCAGTCGTCAAAGTTCCAAACGACCACGTCTGACCATCACAAGGGAAGATATCCGAGCTGTGCACCAGGCACATCGTAACTCCTTCATACCAGCGCCTGCCATTCGAGAACAATTAATGACTTTCGGCAACGTTCTACGTCATCCGGCACCATTCGCTAAAGATTAGCAGCAGCCAAACTAGGTTACTTCAGTCCTATGCGCTTCCTATCGTTAACACCACAACACAAACGGCAGAGTTACTAGTGGTGCCATTGTCGACTAGCACGGACTACTGAATGGTATCCCTCTGTGGTAACCGGTGAATTGCAGTTCAGCACTATCTCGGACGACTATCGTCGTCAAGTATGGCCGCGAGCTTAAGAGTATTTTGAAGAGACGCAACAGTGTTATTGCTGGTGCCATTATGTGGGGAATCGTCGGGTACGAGTTCAGGTCCCGGCTGTTAGTAACTAAGGGTACTCTGACAAGAAAACGTTACGTCACGAACTGCGTCTCATGTGTTACCTCTTGTGCGACAGTATAATGGTGCCATTTTTCAACAAGACAATGCTATTCCACACGTCACGTTTCCCGATGAATTCTCTGCGTAATGTTGAGATACAACAACGGACAACACACGCTCTAGATCTGTCTCTGATAGTACATGCGTGGGACCAGCTTGGACGTCAACTCCGTCTCATTGTCAGTACCCAGGATATTAAAACCAGTTATAACAATTGTGGAGCAACTTGCTTCAGCAGCAGATACCAAAGGCTTTATGAAACCCTCCACTACCGAATCAGTTCATACATCTAAGCCAATGGTGGTCATACTGAATCATACTGCCAAGTTCTTTGTAAATTCGACTCGATTTTGTAATCACTGCAAAAGCGTCGTATACTCTCTCAAACCGCGAAGTTTCATATATATTGTATATTGGAACCCGCAAATTTTCTCTGCAAGAGCTAAATAAGATTGTATAGTTTTTCTGATAAGTGTTCACTGAGAAAATTTTGAACTTGTTTATGGCTGAATCCTTATTACGAACCACAATGACCATGATGGAAGGAAAATGTAGGTATGGTTGAATTGTAAGTCCGAAACAGCTGCACAACGTCTGGCACTACGTTCAACTAAGGTCCCTGACAGTTCTGACTTGTACTATACCTATCGTCAGTATTAAAATCTTTGGTCTCATACCCTGTCTGATAAATGTCGATGTACCCACAATGTAAAAGTATATTAGCTGTTAATTAATTCTGAGCAGGTGCGACTTTGGTTAGTCTGCAAGTCCTAACGTACTATAGAGGATCGTAGATAACCAACTACGTTTGAATGATTATTACTATATGAAACGCACCGAACGCGATGTGACAAGTGCCTGTATATATTTATGGTACTTTACAGGAGCAGCCTTATATCTCATGGTATGATATATTCATTTGTTTCATGTTTGTCAGTCCGTTTATAGTGTTGCTATTTACAGACATTACAATGACCGCGAATGCTTGCTTCTAACGAAATACGCCGGGGACTTTTCTTGTACATTTTGGATGTGATGAATCTGATCTGTAGATGTTGTGCATACGTTATTTTATAATTAGTGTATGATGCCTTTTTATACTTTTTTCTGTTGCTTAAGAAGGATGCCTTCATAATGGCTAGGTGACTGAAAATAGCTTACGGTGGTCGGAAGGGGCAGTTACTTCAGTAACTTGTTAAATGTATTGACTGTGATGAATAAGAAGAATACTATAAACGAAATTGGTCGCCCTCTTTTTCTACGTTATCCTCGATTTATAAATCAAAACACTCGTTCATAGTAATGATAGTGACAAAGATAATAATAAAATACAGTACGGTAATAATAATGCTCGTAATATGATCTTTTTTCGGAAATCCCTCTAGAATTGAAGTATGATGCCGCTAGAAAGTCTTCCTCATGGACATATTCTATCCCGAAGACGTAAATCAAATAAACATTTGTGACATGAAGGTACTGGATGTGAACTGAGGGAAACAACTGGAAATCCCCTACATGTCACGTCGACTGATTTAGAAAATATTACATGTATGAAATATAACTAAAATAATTTAGTAACATCCCGTATATGTACGAAAGATTTATTTTTGGGTGTTTTTCCAGAATTCCATTATGGCTTAGTGGTCACGGGGACTGCCGGCACCGTCAGAGGAAGTGAATGTCACAGCAGGTCCCCGTGCGTGGGTGGTGTTTAACATCTCGCTGACACGGAGGCCATTAGGAGTGGATTTACTCCGCTATCCATCCACTTTAAAGGGTTCTCATTGACGTCGTCTACGCTCTGCGCCAAGGGTATCATTTAACGCGAAATGCATTAGAGAAATATTTTCGCTTTCACTCGACTACTATTCGATTTAAGCCTTTTCCTCCTAAGTAAACTGTTACGTCTCATACTCTCGTAGTTACTTCACCTAGCTTTGGCGTTATCATGACTTGTTCTTACCATAATTTAGTAAAATTGTTATATATCAATTTTTTATTGTGTTCCTCTGTACTAAAGAGAGTGGCAGAGAAGGCAACAGAGTTAGTATTCGGAATGAAAGCACGAATAAAAAAATGTCGTATGAACATGTGTCCTCTTTCAACCGGTTTGCATGGAAGCTGATCGAATTTTATGAACAAGCGAAAAGCCTTCCGCATCATTTTAACAAAAACTGGAAGTTTAAATTCACACGATCGGTAGGTGCGGAACTCTTCTTTGTTACAAAGCCTTTTTCTGCCTATAAAAAGTCATTATACGCTGGCACATAATATGCAACAGCCCTAAGAGATGTTGAAAAGCGAAGCTTAAAAGATGAAAAAGAAATATTTTGAGAAAGCTGTTGGTGAATGTTGGAGTGGGACATTAACTGTATATTGTTCGAAGAAATGTTGGTGGAACGAGAAACAACTTATAGCATCAGAACCGTCATATCTCACAACCACTTACCGCACCAATTATAGCACGAAGAAAACGAACCACGAAGTGGGGTAGTAGTCGAGATATGGCCTAGTTGTGCAAGCGAGATAGTTTGGCCGATGAGAATATTCGTTGAATGGGTAACATAATTGCCTGTGGGAAAGTCGGCAGAAGCGTCTGTGCAGCATCGTCTTCACAAATGTGTTTTTAAACTGACAAACGACATACTGAGTCGTCAGATGCTTCATACCAAGAAGCATCAGACGATGGCACCGATGCCCTGTTGCACTATCTGAATCCTGCAGTTGCGCTGGCAGTTCACCACGTCCTTTGTTGGCGGCCGGTGTGGCCGAGCGGTTCTAGGCGCTTCAGTCTGGAATCGTGCGACCGCTACAGTCGCAGGTTAGAATCCTGCCTCGGGAATGGATGTGTGTGATGTCCTCAGGTTACTTAGGTTTAAGTAGTTCTAAGTTCTATGGGACTGATGACCTCCGAAGTTAAGTCCCATAGTGCTCAGAACCATTTGAATTTGAAAGTCCTATGTTGATAGCAGACTTAAACTACTTTAACCGTTAAATTGAGAATAGCGTTTTCAGGCAACGCTGATTTGCAATACCCATTGTACGAACGCTAAAGCGACTTGATGTATTTTAACTGGCATTGTGCCCCTCGCAGATTAGCTAAGTGCATTTGGCAGTACTTATCTTAGTTATATTGGTTTAAGTAACATAAAGTAATACTTTAGGGACTGGAAGGACTTAATAGCTAGGGATCAACAATCTGTGCAAAAGAAATTATATATTAACTTCATTACAAACAATGACTACTACGTTTTTCTCACTATTTTAAAGCAACTTAGTATCACCGCGAAAAGAAGATCTCGTTTTACGAGTGGCGTTCAATAAGTAATGGAAGACATATTTTTTTCTCGGCCAGTTACAGTTCAAAAAGGGGAATTTGTTGCGGGATATCGTGGAATATTCCCGCTTCAGCCTCTATAGCTTCATGAAATTCCGAAAGGTGGCAGCATTATATGTAGCCTTCAAAATGGCTTCTGTAACGGAGGTTCGTTCCAAGCAAAGAGCTCTCCCTGACTTTCTTTTTGCGGAAAACCAGTGCATCGTATATATCCGCGGCCGCTTGCCGAATGTCTACGGAAACCAAGTAGTGAACAAAAGCACGGTGAGTCGCTGAGCAAGGCGTCTATCATTGCAACGAGGATGCGCTAACCTGTCAGATCTCCGGCATGCCGGTCGGCGGCAAACAGCTCTGACACTTGCAATGTTGTAACGTGTGGACACTCTCATTCGAGATGATCGACGGATTACAATCAGATACCTCGTTGCTCAACTGGACGTCTTTATTGATAGGGCTGACACACTCATCCTCCAGTTGGAGTACTCAAACGTCTGTGTCCACAGGGTTCCTCGCCGCCTAGCGGAAGACCATAAAGAGCAACAAAGGACCTCCTGTGAAGGAATGCTTGCACGTTACGAGACTGACCGTAAAAATTTTTTATCGAACATCGTCAGGAGCGATGAAACATGGATTCATCCCTTAGAATCGGGAAGAAAACGGCAATCCATGAAGTGGCGCCACATCACCTCTCCTCCGAAGATGAAGTTCAAAGCCGCACACTCAGCCGGTAAAGTCATAACAACGATCTTCTGGGACTCTGAAGTGTTAATTCTGTTTGGTGTCTTCGCCCATTATGCAATGATCAACTCTGAGGCGTACTGTGCTGCCCTCAGGTAACTGAAGAAACGACTTCAGCGTGTTCGTAGCCACAAAACTGCAAACGAATTTCTCCTTCTGTATCACAACACAAGGCCTCACACAAGTCTGCGTACATGTGAGGAGCTCAAAAAGAAAACTTCTCTGCACTGTTCTTCCTTATCCACCCCATAGCCCGGATCTTGCACCTTTCGGCTTTCATCTGTTTGGTCCAATGGGGGATGTACTCCACGGCAAGCAATAAGTGGGTGATCGTGAGCCTATTGATGTATCCAGACGCTGGCTCCGATGTTGCGAAGCAGAGTGGCACCAGCTTTGCATCGGTATGGCGAATCCGCGTGAGTAGCTTTCGTCTACATCACTCGCTATGCACGCGCACGCGCAAGCACGCGGCTGGCAGTGCACTCACTCGGCATCCCGCGGCGCTCACTCATGGAGTGACAGGCAACAGGGACGTGTCCTTGCCACGCGGGTAAGGGAACAAAGTCTCATCCCATACAAATTCGACACAACGTAATGGCACTAAGAAAACCTTGCAAGAGTTCAGACCCATTTAAAGTTATAATTTCCTTTTAGCTGACGAAGGTGTGTGCTGCATACCTGAAATTCACCAAGTGTTACCACAATATAACGAAAATTAAAGTGATAACGAAATATTGAATGTTATTGAAGGTAATTGTTTCAGCTGTGGAACTGTATATTTCCGTGAAATAATGACGCATGAAATTATGCACGCTTTCAGCCAGCTGCAAAAATCGCACTGACATTTAGACATATTTTGAACAGAACAAATGAAAAAGATTTACGTTGCTGAGTGTTACAACAGATTATAACTGTAAACTTTTTTTATAATTAGCAAAAAATCTTCACTCCTGCTACATCGTAGGCTTTCGTGAGTAAATCGAGCAAATGAACTAACAGGACACGTTTCATTTGATAATATGAATAGAAAGAGAAAGGAAGCGTAAGATGTAATGGTGAAAAGAGGTGAGTATTAATCGAATAGATTTATATCTGGGTAATTATTCGAATAAGTAGATCATTCAAACAAATTTACTCACCAATAAATTATCTGTAAATTAAATAAGAAATTACTAATATTGCCAATGTATTTTCCTAGCTTACTTCTTGAACAGAACTAGTATTTGTTCCCTTGACTCAGGGCAGTTTCTGTTTAATAAATAACTTACTAATGATTTGTATGGAAATGTGCATTTACTGCTCAGTAGCTTAAGTTTCAGACCACAAAACGTAGGCTCAGTGTTCGATCCCCGGTTGGTCCTCCGATTTTCTCTTTTCTTATCGCTTCTTTCATGTATAACAACGAAAATTATGCCAAGTCAAGTTTCACGGTATTTCGGAGTATGTGCTGAAATGAGGATCCCCTCTAACGGGCTGTATAAGTTTCTTCAGAGGTAGGAGGAAGTCAAGGACACGCCACTATGCCCACTAAAGCACTAGAGTGCTGAGAACATCATTCAAGTTGAGCACAGTTTTACTTGATTCACAGCGTAACAAATGAAACACAAAAATGATTATAGGCGGTCGGCCTCGGCAATTTTGGCTATAACGCACTAGATAGCCGCGAGTATCCAGAAGCCAGCAGAAAGTCAGTCGTGGCCGATTAGCCGAGAGAGATGGACGTGGAATATGTTATGCTTTGTTTCTCATAATAAACGTACTTTATTATAATTATAAAAATCATTTTTCCGTATCTTACGTGCTTTATACGCTGCGGATTTTAAGCACATTACATATATGCTGGAGAATACGGAAAATATAGTGACTCATCTATTTTTATACAGTCAATTACGCGTGGAAATCTCATTAGTAAAGATTTATCAATATCCTAGAAAAGACCCATACAAAAAAGAGACTACCCATGTCGTGCCTCATTGTCGGAGACGAAGCGTTTGGTATATCTGAAAATTTAATGCGCCCTTTTGCAGCAAGCAGTTTAAGAAACAATAAGAGAATCTTTAAAAACTGGCTGTCTTTGACAAGGCGGTTTATTGAATGCACTTTTGGCACTCTGGCAAGTAAACAGAGTATAGAGAACGGAGAAATTTTCATCGCCAAGTGGATGTTCGAGGAGAATTTGCGGTTGCATAATACACTACTGGCCATTAAAATTGCTACACCAAGAAGAAATGCAGATGATAAACGGGTATTCATTGGACAAATATATTATACTAGAACTGACATGTGATTACATTTTCACGCAATATGGGTGCATAGATCCTGAGAAATCAGTACCCAGAACAACTACATCTGGCCGTAATAACGGCATTTTACGCCTGGGCATTGTGTCAAACAGAGCTTGGATGGCGTGTACAGGTACAGCTGCCCCATGCAGCTTCTACACGATACCACAGTCCATCAAGAGTAGTGACTGGCGTACTGTGACCAACCAGTTGCTCGGCCACCATTGACCAGACGTTTTCATTTGGCGAGAGATCTGGAGAATGTGCTGGCCAGGGCAGCAGTCGAACATTTTCTGTATCTAGAAACGCCCGTACAGGGCCTGCAACATGCGGTTGTGCGATGTCCTGCTGAAATGTAGGGTTTCGCAGGGATCGAATGAAGGGTAGAGCCACACATCTGAAATGTAACGTCCACTGTTCAAAGTGCCGTCAATGTGAACAAGAGGTGGCCGAGACGTGTAATCAATGACACCCCATACCATCACGCCGAGTGATACGCCAGTATGGCGATGATGAATACACGCTTCCAATGTGCGTTCACGGCGATGTCGCCAAACACGGATGCGACCATCATGATGCTGTAAACAGAACCTGGATTCATCCGAAAACATGACGTTTTGCCATTCGTGTACCCAGGTTTGTCGTTGAGTACACAATCGCAGGCGCTCCTGTCCGTTCAAATGGTTCAAATGGCTCTGAGCACTATGGGACTTAACATCGATGGTCATCAGTCCCCTAGAACTTAGAACTACTTAAACCTAACTAACCTAAGGACAGCACACAACACCCAGCCATCACGAGGCAGAGAAAATCCCTGACCCCGCCGGGAATCGAACCCGGGAACCCGGGCGTGGGAAGCGAGAACGCTACCGCACGACCACGAGATGCGGGCCGCTCCTGTCCGTGATGCGGCGTTAAGGGTAATCGCAGCCATGGTCTCCGAAATGATAGTCCATGCTGCTGTAAATGTCGTCGAACTGTTCGTGCAGATGGTTGCTGTCTTGAAAACGTCCCCATCTGTTGACTGAAGTATCGAGACGTGGCTGCACGATCCGTTACGGCCATGCGGATAAGATGCCTGTCATCTCGATTGCTAGTTATACGAGGCCGTTGGGATCCAGCACGGCGTTCCGGATTGCCCTCCTGAACCCACCGATTCCATATTCTGCTAACAGTCATTGGATCTCGACCAACGCGAGCAGAAATGTCGCGATACGATAAACCGCAATCGCGATAGGCTAGAATCCGACCTTTATCAAAGTCGGAAACGTGATGATACGCATTCCTGCTCCTTACTCGAGGCATCACAACAACGTTTCACTGGGCAACGCCTGTCAACTGTTGTTTGTGTATGAGAAATCGGTTGGAAACTTTCCTCATGTCAGCACGTTGTAGGTGTCGCCACCGGCGCCAACCTTGTGTGAATGCTCTGAAAAGCTAATCATACGCATATCACAGCATCTTCTTCCTGTCGGTTAAATTTCGCGTCTGTAGCACGTCATCTTCGTGGTGTAGCAATTTTAATGGCCGGTAGTGTAAATGCATCCTTTGTTTTATAGAATAATGGGCCAGAAAGAGATGGCTGTAAATTTGCAGAGATATCGTACGTCCCTCCGAAACTGGAATTTCCCCATTGTTCTACTAGCTGCCGAAAGTTATCATGAAATTTGTTTCAGGATGCAACCAAGGTCTGGCTGCTTCGACAAGTCCACTGAGACTGAATTCAGCCACATTCGTTCTCCACGAGACAGCATGCTCATATCTGGCAGCATCGAGCCAGCTGGCTGTCGCAGCTGCACAGTACGCGGGCTGCAATGCACGTTATTGGCTACGGCACACGGCCGGCCAAGTGCTTTACAGCTCTTACACTACCGACACGGCACACTTCAACAGTCTCTGCACCTGCTAATACGTCTCCCCCTCCCCTGTTAACATTGCTCAAGAACTCTACATAAGCAGTCAATAATGAGAATGCAGCCAACAAAAACTCTCATCTTCAACACCTGTCTTAGATTGCTGACACTATCGAATATGTGTGTCTCCTTTATATAATTACTCAGTTCTTTGTTATACTGTTAAAAAGTGAGTGAACCAAGCAAGAACCCTGCAGTACCTAGCGATTAACATCACTAGACTTTTAATCTATCTATCTATCGCTGGCGCCTTTGTCCCGCATGTTGCGCGGCGTCGGAGTGGTTAAATCGGATTTGGCACGTTAATTTGAAGGGATGGCCGAATGCCCTTCCTGCCGCCACCCTAGGCTCCCCGGGACGTAATCAGAGTACCCCATCTGTCTGCGTCTAGCGTAAATCATGGAAAAGTGCGGATGTGTGCCAAATGTCTATGAGTCGTGTAACTCAGGCGGGACGTGGGGACCAGCCCGGTATTCACCTAGAGGGATGTGGAAAACCGCCTAAAAACCACATCCAGGCTGGCCGGCACACCGCCCCTCGTCGTTAATCCGGTGGGCTGATTCGATCCGGGGCCGGCGCGCCTACCCGATTCCATGAGGCAGCGCATTAGCGCTCTCGGCTAACCTGGCGGGTCATCACTAGACTTTTAATCTGAAGTCTCCTAAAACGTTTATGGAATGCTTCTTGACGTCTAAAGTCATCTAAAGTGCTTTACGATTAACTCTGAGTAAGCTTTCAGATTCAAAAATTTCGGAAGAAACACTAGGTTCGAGTATAATAGGAGTTCGCAATATTGCAGCGCACTTGCAACTTGTGTATCCTGAAAGCGTCAAGAGATGATTGGAAGACGTTTTTCGCCTTATACTACCAACTACAAATATTGCAGCCAAGTCTTGCCCACGATTTAAAAATAAGTAGTTCACCTCTATTACTGTCCATAACCAAGGGAGGTTCACAACGAAATTCAGACATATAATACCCAACGAAATGTCAAGAAATGGGGTCACGAGTTACGAGTACATTATGACGTGAAAAGATGATTTTACTTGGTACGTGATTTGACAAGTGAAGTTAAAGTGGAATCACAACGAATTATTTACCAAAAGCTCCAGTAAAATTAATGATGTCTCAAATCAAATGGCTCTGAGCACTATGGGACTCAACTGCTGTGGTCATAAGTCCCCTAGAACTTAGAACTACTTAAACCTAACTAACCTAAGGACAGCACACAACACCCAGCCATCACGAGGCAGAGAAAATCCCTGACCCCGCCGGGAATCGAACCCAGGAACCCGGGCGTGGGAAGCGAGAACGCTACCGCACGACCACGAGATGCGGGCAATGATGTCTCAGTTTTTGCTGAAGAAGATTGTGAGCTGAAAGTCGTACATCGAATCCATGATTAATGACGAATTCAAGAGTGCATTTCATACGTAGAACGTATTTTGTTTAGTGCCCCAACGGTAAATCTCTGTGAATGAAATACGGTTTCTGACAAGACGTTTCAGAAAAAGAGTTGTTCTGAAATCTAATTTAAAACAAACGAAAAGTACAGTAGTTTAATAAATGAAAACGAACTGGTGCAATAAATGCAATTGTATTTCAGATTTATCTATTATTCTTCACACTTTTTATTCATAAATGACGAGTAAGTGCATAATGTTTCGAATAATGAATGGAAATTTATATCTGTATTCGTTATTCGTTTTTCGCATAAATTTCGCCCAAATTTGGTGTTAGACGGAGCGCATCATGCACGTGCACACAACAAATTCGCGACCTATATGCAAGTGAGTACAGGCGTGTGAAATCCGCGTAGCTGCGGACGAGCCATTATGCGGCTATGCCAGCAGCGTGGTCGGTGTACATGAGCTCACAAAGCATTCGTTAGCATTGGTAATCTTGGGCAACTTCCGCCAACGTTCGCGAAGTGTTATCGCGCTCACTCGCACACCTCAAGCGAGTGTGGGCGACGCGGATAGGCCACGCGGTTGCAGGGCTTTAGCAGGTAGCCCTTCGAGTAAGGTAGCGTAAGGCCGTTGCGGTTAAAGGCGCTACAGTCTGGAACCGCACGACCGCTACGGTCGCAGGTTCGAATCCTGCCTCGGGCATGGATGTGTGTGATGTCCTTAGGTTAGTTAGGTTTAAGTAGTTCTAAGTTCTAGGGGACTTATGACCACAGCAGTTGAGTCCCATAGTGCTCAGAGCCATTTGAACCGTAAGGCCGTTGCATTGAACTGAGATTACATTGACGAACAGAGTTTTGTAGTGAAAAGAGTAAAGAATAAGATGTATTGGAATCCAGAATGAAACCAACCTGCTTTCACAAAAAAAAAAATGTTTTGCATTACTTAATGAACGAGTCACGCATTATTTACGTTTTCCACCATACTTTAGGGGTTCGTCCTATGTATGGTCTAGACCAGTGATACATCATCCTTTCGTCCTTAGGTCTTCACTCAAGTGTAGTAATTAATGTGTTATGACGTAATGGGTGTCACAAATGCAGAATTGGGCAATAGGAATGCAAATGATTTCATTGCAGAATAGCTACTGAGTCTGGGTCTCAATAATGGTGGGATATGTTGAGAAATAGCGCAGAGGAGCGCACGTTCCATAAGAGTAAGGTTTGTATGCTCCAACCAGATACCAGCATGTGCGATATCAGCACATGCTGGAGCACAAGTAGCACGCCTGCACATAGTAGCAGAACCCCTTCGATCTGATCATCTGCCCACTGTTCTCAGATGTGTTGCAGGTGTGACGCCTGGTGTCGTACGCCCAACCTAGAAGTGGTTGCTGTCAAATGACCGATTATGGGTTTAATGTAATTCGAGCGAACAGACGTTGGATGTAGGGGGAATGTAGTTCTCATATGGACAGAAATTCCATACTGAATTGAAAGATATGATAGATGAGAGACACCACTTCAAGCCGCTGCATATGCATTACATACGAACAGGAATGATACAACCGTAAAGTCAGTTCACAGATCGCTGCGGGAGAGCGTAACGAAACAACAACTGAGTATGTAAATCTCTTCTGTGGCATATCCGAAGACAATTTCAGGTGACTGTAATGCTCATCACACTGCTTGGGGCTTACACTGGGAAAACAACATCTTAAAAATAACAGCAGATATTGTCGAAGACGATCACCTAGTCGTTTCAAATGACGGCTCACCGACGAGAATAACTGCATCACATCAAGGATTGAGTCCTGTAGATAGATATGTCGCCGACCGCGGTAGCCGAGCGGTTCTAGGCGCTTCAGACGGGAACTACGCGGCTGCTACTGTCGCAGGTTCGAATCCTACCTCGGGCATGGATGTGTGTGATGTACTTAGGTTAGTTAGGTTTACGTAGTTCAAAGTTTAGGGGACTGATGACATCATATGTTAAGTCCCATAATACTTAGAGCCATTTGAACCATTTTTGATAGATATGTTGCGTGTCACGTAGTTCAAAATAAACTTTCACATGGGAGGTAGTAGCAGAGCCCCGTCGATCTTATCATATACCCACTGTTCTCGGATGTACTGCAGGAGTGTGGTCGCGTGGTGTAGTTCAAGATGGTTCAAATGGCTTTAAGCACTATGGGACGTAACATCTGAGGTCATCAGTCCCCTGAACTTAGAACTACTTAAACTTAACTAACCCAAGGACAACACACACATCCATGCTCGAGGCAGGATTCGAACCTGCGACTGTAGAAGCAGCGTGGTTCCAGACTGAAGCACCTAGAACCGCTCGGCCACAGTGGCCGCCCGTGGTGTCGTACGCCCAACCTACAAGTGGAACATTCAGAAAGTTGGACCAAGTAAACTACTACGCTTTCAGAAAAGATATATAAGTTCTCTGAGTGTGGAGAAATAGACCGCAGCTCGTGGTCGTGCGGTAGCGTTCTCGCTTCCCACGCCCGGGTTCCCGGGTTCGATTCCCGGCGGGGTCAGGGATTTTCTCTGCCTCGTGATGACGTGGTGTTGTGTGCTGTCCTTAGGTTAGTTAGGTTTAAGTAGTTCTAAGTTCTTGGGGACTGATGACCATAGATGTTAAGTCCCATAGTGCTCAGAGCCATTTGGACCATTTTGTGGAGAAACAAGGTCAGACTACAAGAACATTATTCCTTGTATTGAGGAAGCTGCTGCGGCATCCACCTGACAAACGGAACATTTTATTCCGAAAACTACAACGTTACGTTGAGTTGGAACGACGAATACAAAAATACATTGCTTGACCGAAAGAACGATCTAGAACAATACAGAAGGCATGATTCGTAAGAAAATCACATGAACTTCAAGAGACTGCAGGCGAAAGCAGAACGACTCTGAGTTGGTGACACTTCGCTCTCAGATTCAGGCTGTGATGGCTTGGGTTACACGTCTTGAGGCTGCAGTGGATGGGCACCACCGTTGTGGGCCGGCCGTGGGGATCCAACGGACGTCCAGCACGTCAGAGTACTTCGATCAGTCCTCGCCGGTGGCCAGCCCAGATACTGCTCACACTGAGGTTGACCCCTCACCTGAGGTCGAGTGGGACGTCGCCTCAAGGCGTAGCAGGCGGCGATAGACTTCCCAGCAGGCCGCACGTATGGCCTCACCGGTTTGTCTGACAAAGAGGTTCTAGGTTTCTGTCTGTGGCTGACACTGTCGCTGAGCCAGATGCTGTCGCCTGTCCTGTTTCAGAGGAAACCTCTCAGCCTGCAAGATCCGGAGAATCACAGAGGGTGAGATTATTGATAGTTGTGAGCTCCAACGTTAGGTGTGTTCTGGGGCCCCTTAGGGACATGGGTGCCAAGAAGAGAAAGGAAACCAATGTGCACTCCGTGTGCATGTCGTGTGGAGTCATTCCAGATGTGGAACGGGTCCTCCTGGATGCCATGAAGAGCACAGGGTGCAGCCAACTGCAGGTGGTTGCTCACGTCGGTACCAGTGATGTGTGTCACTTTGGATCAAAAGAGATTCTCTCTGGTTTCGAACAGCTCACAGAAGTGGTAAAGACTACCAGTCTTGCTTACAAGATGAAAGCAGAGCTAACCATTTGTAGCATAGTCGACAGGACCGATTGCGGACCTCTGGTACAGAGCCGAGAGAAGGGTCTGATTCAGAGGCTCATACGGTTCTGCCACCGTACAAGCTGGAGATTCCTCGACTTGCACCAACGGGTGGTTGACTTTCGGGTTCTGCTGAATAGGTAAGGTGTCCACTACACGCAGGAGGCAGCTACACGGGTAGCAGTGGCTTTGTGGCTTGGACTGGGCGGTTTTTTAGGTTAGAGGGTCCCAGGAAAACACAAGAAGGGCCTCAGTCACAAAGGGTGCAGGCCGAACACAGGAAGAAAGTAGATACAGGAATCATTGGTATAACAGTTGTAAATTGTCGTAGCTGTGTTGGGGAAGTACCAGAGCTCCAAGCGCTAATAGAACGCACGGATGCTCAAATCGTTATAGCACTGAAAGCTGGCTAAAGCCCGAGATAAGCTCAGCCGAAATTTTTTCGAAGAACCTAACGGTGTTCCGAAAGGATGAGCTAAACACGGTTGGCGGTGGGGTGTTTGTTGCTGTTAGAAGTAGTTTATCTTGTCGCGAAATTAAAGTAGATAGTTCTTGTGAGTTAGTATGGGCAGAGGTCATTGGTGGAAACATGAATAATATAATAATTGGATCCATTTACCGAGTTCCCAATTCAGATGATACAGTTGCTGAAAGGTTCAAAGAAAACTTGAGTTTGATTTCAAACACGCAACCGACTCATACAATTGGTTGGTGGTGACTTTAATTTACCCTCGATATGTTGGCGAAATAACATGTTTAATTCCGGACGTACTCATAAAACATCATCCGAAATTATGCTAGCCGCATTCTCTGAAAATTATTTCGAGCAGTTAGTTCATGAACCGACGCGAATAGTAAACGGTTGTGAAAACACGCTTGACCTCTTAGTAACAAATAATCCTAAGTTAATAATGAGCATCAAAACGGATACAGGGATTAGTGAACACAGGGTTTTCGTAGCGTGATTGAATATTGTAACCCCCAAATCGTCCCAAAATAAACGAAAAATATACCTATCCAAAAAAGCAGATAAAAATTCTATTGACACTTTCCTGAGAGACAATCTCCACTCCTTCCAAATTAAAGATATAAATGTAGACCAGATGCTCCTTGGCTTCAAAGAAATAGTATCGGCAGCAATTGAGAAATTTATAGCAAATAAATTAACAAACAACTGAGCAAATCCTCCTTGGTACACAAAACGGGTCAGAACACTGTTGTAGAAACAACGAAACAACATTCAAAATTTAAACAGACGCCAAATCCCCAAGATTGGCGATCTTTTACAGAAGCTCGAAATTCAGCGCGGACTACAATGCGAGATGTTTGTAACAGTTTCCACAACGAGACTTTTTCTCGAAACCTGGCAGAAATTCCAGGGAGATTCTGGTCGTATGTGAAGTATGTTAGCGGCAAGAACCAATCAATGCTTTTCTCTGCACGATAGCAGTGGAGATACTATCGAAGAAAGTGTTGCCAAAGCAGAGTTACTAAACACAGCCTTCCAAAATGCCTTCACAAAAGCAGAGGATGTAAATATTCCAGAATTCGAATCAAGAGCAGCTGCCAACATAAGTAACGTAGAAGTAAATTTCCTCGGAGTAGTGAAGCAACTTAAATCACATAATAAAAGCAAGTCTTCTGGTCCAGACTGTATATCAGTTAGGTTCCTTTCAGAGTATGCTGATGCATTAGCTCCACACTTAACAATCATATACAACCGTTCTCTCGAAGAAAGATTCGTACCCAAAGACTGGAAAGTTGCACGGGTCACACCAATATTCAAGAAAGGTAGTAGGAGTAATCCACTTAATTAAAGGCCCAAACATTAACGTCGATATGCAGTAGGGTTTTGGAACATATATTGTGTTCGAACATTATGTATTACCTCGAAGAAAACGGTCTATTGACACACAGTCAACATGGGTTTAGAAAACATCGTTCTTGTGAAACACAACTAGCTCTTTATTCGCATGAGTGTTGAGTACTACTGACAAGGGACTTCAGATCGATTCCGTATTCCTGGATTTCCGGATGGCTTTTGACACTGTACCACACAAGCGGCTTGAAGTGAAATGGCGTGATTATGGAATATCGTCTCAGTTATGTGACGACTTGTGATTTCCTGTCAGAGAGGTCACAGTGCGTAGTAATTGACGGAAACTCGTCGAGTAAGACAGAAGTGATTTCTAGCGTTCCCCAAGGTAGTGTTACAGGCCATTTGCTGTTCCTTATATGTATAAACGATTTGGGAGACAATTTGAGCAGCCGTTTGAGGTTTTTCCAGATTTCACTATCGTTTATCGACTAATAAACTAATCAGAAGATCAAAAAACATTGCAAAACGATTTAGAAAAAATATCTGAATGGTGCGAAAATTGGAAGTTGACACTAAATAACGAAAAGTGTGAGATCATCTACATGAGTGCTAAAAGGAATTCGTTAAATTTCGGTTACACAATAAATCAGTCAAATCTAAAGGCCGTAAATTCAACTAAATACCTAGGAATTACAATTACGAACAACTTAAATAGGGAGGATCACATAGAAAATGTTGTGGGGAAGTTTTTTTATTGGCAGGACACTTCGAAAATGTAACTGATCTACTAAGGAGGCTGCCTACACTACGCTTGTCAGTTCTCTTCTAGAATACTGCTGCGCGGTGTGGGATTCTTACCAGATAGGACTGACGGAGTACATCGGTAAGGTTCAAAGAAGGGCAGTACGTTTTGTATTATGGGAGAGTGTGTCACTAAAATGAAACAGGATTTGGGCTGCATATCATTAAAAGAAAGGCGTTTCTCGTTGCGACGGAACCTTCTCACGAAATCGCTATCACCAACTTTCTCCTCCGAATGCGAAAATATTTTGTTGACACCGACCTACACAGAGAAACTATCACCACGATAAAATAGGGGAAATAAGAGCTCGTACGGAAAGATATAGGTGTTCGTTCTTTCCCCGCGCTATACGAGATTGGAATTATAGAGATTTGTGAAAGTGGTTCGATGAACCCTCTGTCAGGCACTTAAATATGATTTGCAGAGTATTCATGTAGATGTAGACTCTTAAAAAAGAAGAAGAAATTTGCAAGGATTAACTTCTGTAATAACCTTAACAAAAGCATACTCACCCCATCCATCTGGCTAGAATTAATAATATACGTAGAGCTTGGAAAACCAATAGAGAGAAGCCATCGCTGCAGAATTTTTAATAATATTTGGAACGAATGTATTTATATCTCTGGATGGAAGATGTTACGAGTAGTGCTGACAGAAGACGCTGTAAACCACCTAAAGGAGCAAACTTCTGTAGACCAACAACATTCGTGAGCTATGTACAGATAGTTCTGGAAGGTATATGGAATCATGGACTTGAGTGGTGGTATGAACACCATTACCTGTTCCTAAAAACCACTCTTGGTTTTCGGAGAGGACATGGCACGAAAACAGGAGTGATGAAATTAGTAACCGATAACCAAATAAGCCTCAGCCTCCACGAATATGACATTGGTGCTTTTACTGAAATAAACGTGTACGATAACGTTATCTTATCGATACTGGCAGTCAAAATGCGGAAGCAGAAAATTCTTCGTAGCTTCGTGAATAAACTTATCCAGTTTCCATTGGTCACTAATAGAAGAAGTGGAAACGGCTGTGAGTGGCAGAGGATGACAACCGAAGGGCTACCTCAGGGATCAGCTATACCTCACGTACTTTATAGTATCTTTCCATTGATCCTACACGATATGTTGCCATAAAATGTAACAGATTTACAGTATGCTGAAACCTGTGAGTTTATTCAGTGAGTGACACCCTTCCTGGTGCCCTGCAGACGATGGACCTAACTGTGTCTATACTACACATAAAGGACGTGGTTAGAAACAGTCTACAAAGATCGCAAGGGTAGGCTGTGCTAAGAAATAATTGTTAAGAAAAATTTCGGTACGTTGCGCCGTTTCAGACTTAATTCGCATTGAAGTTCGCCAATCAGGTTGTTGTGCTCGCAAATTGAAGTGGCCTGCCAGGAACGGTGTCGCCATACGTGTACTTCGTTTGGTTTCCTAAAACCGAACGAGAGAGTGATACAAAAATTGTACACGGAACGATATTAAGGATCGAACGCGAGCCAGAAGCTGAGCATACTGGTGCCCTATCGTCTAAGCTATGAGAACTACTGAAACTAGTATTGTAATTTTCGTGCAGAACTGCCTGAATGGCTACTTTCCATGCTAACTAACTCGAAAAAGGCGCGACGTATCGAATTTTTTTCTTAAGCCTACCCTGCAACATTCTTAGAAGCTTTTCAGACTGTTTCTGACCACCCTGTGTATGACGAAGAATGATTTCGGTATCTCACATAGAAAGACTTAGTTCTTTTCTACTCCAGCCATAGCGTTCCTACCAAGGAGACACTGAAGCCACAGTAACAACACGAGATGCGAGAGTTACTGTTGAGTAACTGCCGCCACGCTGCCTACGCCCAGCATGCGGGACGCAAAAGTCCACACCGCATTTGCCGACGACCAACACACTGTAAGAAGCAAAAGATAACAGCAGACCCAACTCCCTTCACCACGGTAAACAATTGCAGTAGAGGTTCCCACACTTCCGTCACAAGAGACAAATTAAATCAACGGTTTATAAAATTGTGACGTAGTTCTATGCTGAGTAAGACCAGTCATGACAAAATATGATTCTGGACAGCAAAAATACACCATTAGATCCAGAAGAAGGCCACTGCAATTGTGACAAAAACGTTGTTCTCATCAGTAATAGTTTTTTACAATATGACGCGGTTCCATAGCCAGAAAATTTCGTATTAACTGAGTATCGCCGCTGAAGCCTAAGCAGTTATGTTATTAAATCAGAATCAGAGAGAGGGGGAACAGAATCTCAGAAAATTTCCAAATACAAAAGCAAAGAATTTGACAAAGTGAACGCTGTGCTGATTACTAATTACTGGCCTTTTATATTCCTTTTTCTTTGGGAAAACAGGTAAATTTTTAATATCATTCTACAGTAATTTAATGCTTCTTCTGTTCTACAATATTTTAAATCCAATATGTATGTCGCTCTTCAATGTATTAAATTTATGTGTATGTTGCCTTTATTATTCCTACTCAGATGCTGAAACAAAAAATAAACAGATTGAAAGCATACACGAGAACACACAAGGGAAATAGGAATGTTCTGTCTGTGCTAGTGTTTTAGCTCCACAATCATGAAGGCAGTAATGTTGACTTTGATAACTGTCGCGATCCGCATCGCTTACAAAGCGCGCACGCCATAACTGCACACTTGCCCCCACGGTGATCCCATAGTATCGACACGATCCAGGCCCTCTTGAGTGTGGAGCTAAGACACTAGTGCAGACAGAACATTCTCAGTTGCCTGGTGTGTTCATGTGTCCATTCAATCATTGACACCTACATTGTCAAAGATGTTTTATCTCCGCCTTCAAGTGGGTGCACGTATCTTAGAACGCATTTATATCCACATATCTGTGTCACCATTTTAGCTCCTTATCCTCTTAGGGATCGTTTCCTGCAGTTTGTTCCCATTTTGTAAAATCATCCTGTATATACAGGTTTATTCGCTGCCCCTACCGATCGATTTTATACAATCCTCAACGCCTTCGAAAACCAGATGCGAGATTTTCATATTCTCTCGCTCGCTACGCGTGGCCTATTAGTGCTACGGAAAGAAATGAACAGGACATTTTTGTAGGAAATTTAATGTAGCTAATTTTTGTATGGTAATACGCTTTCGCTAGAGGCCACGGTTTTGAGTTATTGAAGAAAAATGCATTTGAAAATCATGTTTCTACGTTTTATTTCAATAATTTACAAACTACTGCCTCTAGCGAAAATTTATCCTAGTACAAAATTTAACCCAGTATAAGGTGCTGTTCATGTTTTCTGTAGGACTAATAGTCTGAGGGTAGCGAGCGAGAGAATATAAAAATCTTGCACGTGGTATTTTAAGGCGTTGCGAATTGCAATAAAATCCAGTAGTAGGGGCAGCTGAATCACCCTGTATATCGCTCCCCCCCCCCCCCCCCCCTTGCCTAACTGCACTTTCATCGAAACTGCCAATAACAACCACAGTGCAGAACCTCATTTTTGTTTTCCAGCCGTCACAAAGTGAGATTTTCTAGCTGAATTGGCAGTTTCCCTCTCTTGTGTCACTCTCCTCGCCGTAACTGCGTAGATATCCAACGCTTTTGCCATTATCTCGATTATTTTACAGACTGCAGCGTTGCCCCTTTCCCATTCAAAGTAAACAGATTCGGGTGTTTGAACTTACAGGGTAGATCTTCGTTTTCCCAGTGCTACAAGAAGCCATCGCTGCAATAAACGCCAAAAATTTTGTTACAAAAAACGCAATATGTGTATATACAAAGATCCGGTACAAAGCGCACCTCAACACTGACTCATAGCCATAGTCACCTAGAACTGCGCGAACATTAAGGCACTGCCATAAAAAAATGTACAAACTCGTGTTACGTCACTGACTATAGCAAGTACGTGAAGTAGCCACGCCGAGTACACTTTAATTGCCACAGATCTCCTCTGGCAGAACAGACTACAGTAGGGTTACAGGCCAAACGACTTCGTTTGCCATGGTTACAGCTGCACTGTCTCTACAACTCAGTAGCAACCTTTAATTCTGTTGCTCACTGGTGTAATACTGAACAATCATTACTCATAAAAATCCCTTCAGTTTTTGTATATATATCGTCACTTTTAAGAGGAAGGACAAACAAGCGGTTTTGAGATGCCTCAACTGATCTGCGAAGTAAACCAAACGCAATCACATATTAAGCTGTTAATTCATCTATACTTTAATGAAACGGCATCAGTGTGTTAACACCTACAGTAGTTCACCACCAGTGGATGTCTCTACCTACTGTCTATAACGAAAATCTTTGGAACCTAGAGAACGCACAGGGTAAAAGCCTTAGCATGCAAAAAAATTTATTTACAGTATTTTTAGCTTACCTTTAAGATTAACAGTAGCCTTCGAAAGTTCGACATCACTACAAATAAGAATTACCATACGTCAATCTTTAAGAAAGTTGACAAACAGCAGGATCGTGTCATTGGCTAAACTATGGATATACAATCGAACAAGGCAATGAAGCCAAGTATTCACTCTATTAGAAGAGAGCTCCAGTACTTTCTGAGTACCAGTGATACGTCACTGACGCCCGGTAAATCGATGGGAGGTCTTTAGGTAATAATGCCCAGTCCTAGGAAGTTTAATGGCCATGTAAATTTAACTGCAGGAAATCAAGTAGCAGTCCCCGGAGGCACCACACTGCTCACCATTAATCCTGGCCGGGGAAAGCCGGCCTGACGTTCTTGTGCGGTCACTGCCGATAATTTGTTGCCCAGAAAACGCCCGCTCGTCGCCTCCCTCTGCCCCTACTGTCGACCGGCAGATTACCATTAATTCCAAGTCGGAGTGGTTTCCCGGACTGGTGTAAAACCTAAACTTTGGTTACCGCAGCTGTGACATGTATTAAGCGCCTACTGTTGGAGTGAACGATCACGTATTCAGCGAGTTTAATAAACAATGTAGAGAATAATTATCGGGTGATTTTACTGTCATATATATAACATTCACTGTTTGCAATCTAAAGTAAGGCCTTCCGTGTAATGGGCTGCGTAGCGGCGCACTCTTAACCAGTAGTCGAAAACGTGCTCACGTCATATTGCAATGAAATATTCTCCTCACGTTTGTGGTAACAGGATCTGTTCCCCGATCATTGCCCCCCCCCCCCACCCTGGTTTCGTTTTATGTTCACGTAAATGATGTTTCATTTTATTTCAATCAGGGGGCAGAATTAGTGCTTTGCAAACAGTAAAATCATTGTTCTAAAGCCGAGTAAAGAACCATCAAAGAGAAAATATAGCAAATAATTTTTAGTGAAATTTACTGAATGTTTCAGCACAAATGGGACAGCTTTAAACGTACAAAAAACGCAGTTCACCCAGTTCTGTACTGTAAAAAAATCCCACTTCGTATTAACCTAACAATACATGATAAACGAGGTAGAATACTAAGTTCTCAGGTGTGTATATTGATGGAAACAACCTGGAAAAATCATATAGCAGACCTGCTAAATCGGTTATGTTCGACAACTTTTGCATTGAGAATAATTGCCAACGATAGGCATGTAGATGCCAGTAAATTAACGTTTTGCATATTTTCATTCATCGATGTCTTATCGGATGATATTCTGGGGAAGTGCCTCATTTAGAAAAGAAGTAATCAGCGTTCAAAAGAAAATAATTAGAATTATGTGTTGCGCTCGTGCACTTACATCTTGCATGTATTTCTTTAATCAGCTGGAAATACACTCCTGGAAATTGAAATAAGAACACCGTGAATTCATTGTCCCAGGAAGGGGAAACTTTATTGACACATTTCTGGGGTCAGATACATCACATGATCACACTGACAGAACCACAGGCACATAGACACAGGCAACAGAGCATGCACAATGTCGGCACTAGTACAGTGTATATCCACCTTTCGCAGCAATGCAGGCTGCTATTCTCCCATGGAGACGATCGTAGAGATGCTGGATGTAGTCCTGTGGAACGGCTTGCCATGCCATTTCCACCTGGCGCCTCAGTTGGACCAGCGTTCGTGCTGGACGTGCAGACCGCGTGAGACGACGCTTCATCCAGTCCCAAACATGCTCAATGGGGGACAGATCCGGAGATCTTGCTGGCCAGGGTAGTTGACTCACACCTTCTAGAGCACGTTGGGTGGCACGGGATACATGCGAACGTGCATTGTCCTGTTGGAACAGCAAGTTCCCTTGCCGGTCTAGGAATGGTAGAACGATGGGTTCGATGACGGTTTGGATGTACCGTGCACTGTTCAGTGTCCCCTCGACGATCACCAGTGGTGTACGGCCAGTGTAGGAGATCGCTCCCCACACCATGATGCCGGGTGTTGGCCCTGTGTGCCTCGGTCGTATGCAGTCCTGATTGTGGCGCTCACCTGCACGGCGCCAAACACGCATACGATCATCATTGGCACCAAGGCAGAAGCGACTCTCATCGCTGAAGACGACACGTCTCCATTCGTCCCTCCATTCACGCCTGTCTCGACACCACTGGAGGCGGGCTGCACGATGTTGGGGCGTGAGCGGAAGACGGCCTAACGGTGTGCGGGACCGTAGCCCAGCTTCATGGAGACGGTTGCGAATGGTCCTCGCCGATACCCCAGGAGCAACAGTGTCCCTAATTTGCTGGGAAGTGGCGGTGCGGTCCCCTACGGCACTGCGTAGGATCCTACGGTCTTGGCGTGCATCCGTGCGTCGCTGCGGTCCGGTCCCAGGTCGACGGGCACGTGCACCTTCCGCCGACCACTGGCGACAACATCGATGTACTGTGGAGACCTCACGCCCCACGTGTTGAGCAATTCGGCGGTACGTCCACCCGGCCTCCCGCATGCCCACTATACGCCCTCGCTCAAAGTCCGTCAACTGCACATACGGTTCACGTCCACGCTGTCGCGGCATGCTACCAGTGTTAAAGACTGCGATGGAGCTCCGTATGCCACGGCAAACTGGCTGACACTGACGGCGGCGGTGCACAAATGCTGCGCAGCTAGCGCCATTCGACGGCCAACACCGCGGTTCCTGGTGTGTCCGCTGTGCCGTGCGTGTGATCATTGCTTGTACAGCCCTCTCGCAGTGTCCGGAGCACGTATGGTGGGTCTGACACACCGGTGTCAATGTGTTCTTTTTTCCATTTCCAGGAGTGTATAAATCACAGCCTCACATTACATTTATTCACTTATGAAATTTGTTGTCAACAAACCATCTAAGTTTTGAGAGTAACAGAGAGGATCGGAAGTATAACAATAGAATAAAAAATTATCAGCATTCATGTTTAATTAATCTAATCTCGACACAAAAAGTGATGAAACATTCAGCTACAAAACTCTTTGACAGTCTGCCCACGGAAATAAAATGTCTGACTGTGAGCACCAGTATTTTCAAATTTAGGTTAAAGATGTTTTTTTCTTAACAACTTCTTCGCTATGATACTGGAATCCTTGAGTACTGACAATTAGTCACTTTTAAAGAAAGAAAAACTCTAAATTGCCAGTCTATAGCCATATAAGTGTTCTATGTTTGATCCATTGGCACGTTCCACATCACAAAGTTTGTCGTGAATTTCGTCTGCGGTAAATGTAACCAACGAACCAGTTGGAAAAAAAAGTACAGCATCGTTGGTGGAGAAACCCCTAGACATACGCTCAGCAAGCTAACTGTAACGGGTTTCTTTCTCTCTGTGCAATGACACCTTTCCTTCAAAGAGTGCGAGAGTCGGGGTTTACTTACATGATAGCATTTATCAACACTGACTGTTAGTGAAAAAGTCTTTCTTAAGAATAAATTATAGCCATCCTATTACTAAACAGTTTTGGCTATGAAACGGTTTCCAAATGTGCACATATGCGTAGTCCATTAGGGTAGTAATGCTTTGCGCACAGTCCGAAAACTAAACGATTTAATCAACAGAAGTCAATCACATCACTAGACGTAACTCAAAGAGCATGAATCTTCTGCTACTTTTTGTGTTTCATACTTCATTTAAATCCTTCAGTATCTGATTCGACAACTTTCCATTGCCTTTGTTTTCAATGGTTGCTTGGATGGGAGAAGAAGACGGATCACGGGATTAACAACGAGCTCACCATTCCTTCAGCCCAGAAGGAATCTGTCTGGAGTTAGTGTCTTCCGTCTGAAATTTGATCGATTTATGATAACATATAAGGATGGTGAAATCGAGGCACTGAAAGTAATATTGGGAGCAGATATGACAAATAATTTAGAGAGAGTTAAATGTGTTTCAGTTGGACTGGTATGAAGATCAGAGAGCAAACATAGGATCCCCCATGTGGTGGGAAAAACCTCACCAACATCTGATCCTCTCATCAACTATTTTTATATTTTGTATGTCAAGTTGAAGAGCAAGCCACCATGGTCACGTACCGAGTCAGTAGATGAAATTATAACAGAACAATAGTAATATATACAATGCAAATTATATGAATCCAACGCAAACGCCAAGGCATAAGATTAAACAAACATAATCAACAGCGTAACACAAAAATTAGCTTATTTTTAAAATTTTTCCAGTGGTCCCTCGACAGAACTGAAGGAGTGAGCCATGAGGAAACACTCTAGTTTAAACTTGAAAGTGTGTATCACTGATAATATTTTTGAAATCTTGTGGCAGCTTATTGAAAATGGATGCAGCAGATTACTCATGCCTTTCTGCACAAGAATAAAGGAGGTTCCTTCCAATGCAGGGTGGATTTCAGCCTAGTATTAACTTAATGAAAGCTGATAACTCTTGGGAATAAGCTGATTTTGTTAACAACAAACAACTTAAAGAAAATATGTGTTGAGAGGCCAATATCAGAAGTCCCAGAACACTGAATAGGGATCGACACGAAGTTCGCGAACTTACGCCACATAATGCTCGAACTGTCCATTTATAGGTTAAAAGTATCCTCTCTGAATCAGAAGAATTACCCCAAAAAATACTACCAAACGTCATAAGCTAAGGAAAATAAGTAAAGTATACTAAATTTCGTACTGAATTATCAGTTATATCAGATATTGTTTTAATGGGCTTTCCACTACATGTTACTATCTATCTGAACGCCTAAGAGTTTGAACTGTTCAGTATCACCAATCATATGCCCATTCTGTGTGATCATGATGTCAGTTTTTGTTGAACTATGTGTTAGAAGCCGTAAAAACTGAGTCTTACTGTGATTTAGCATTAATTTATTTTCTACAAGCCATGAACGTATGTCTTGAACTGTATTATTTGATACTGTATCAGTATTGTACACAACATACTTCTCTACCAAGCTAGTATCATCAGCAAACAAAAATATTTTAGAATCACCCATAATGCTAAAAGTATATCATTTATATAAACAAGAAACAGTAGCGGCCCCAGTAGTGACCCCTGGGGCAACCCCCCTTAACTGTACCCAATTGGGGCAGGCCATTGTAGCCATTCTCAATACTGTGGAGGACAACTTTCTGCTGTCTGTTCGTAAGGTAAGAGGTGAACCACTTGCGAGCTACTCCCCTTATTCCATAATGGTCCAACATCTGCAGTAATATTTTGTGATCAACAGAATCAAACGCCTTAGTTAAATCAAAGAAGCAGCCTATTATTCACAACCTTTTATTCAATCTGTCCAGAGGCTCAGACGAAACAGAATATAACATTTTTAGTTGTTATGCACTTCTAAAAATAAACTGTACATTTGACAACAAAATTTGTGACTTGAAATAATCAAATACTCTTGTGTATACATCCTTTTACACAATTTTAGCGAACACCATCGACATAAAAATAGGTGGCTTCACCACTTATCGAGACAGTATAAACAATGCTTTTTATCCAGGAGGTTCGTAATAGTATAGGTGAGAAGGCGGAATACATAATGAACATGGGTTGGACCGACAGCAGTAAAATACAGAAACAGAAATAATCAGGTCAGTAGGTTAGGCGGGCGCAGGCGAGTGTCTCCGGGATTCAGAATGCGACGGGGTCATCCCTCCAGCACCCCACATCTGCTGTAGTCGAATTGTTAAAGATGGGAATAAAACCTACTCTCTCGGAAGAATCACAAAAACCAGATCAGCAGTTATTACACCAACAGTTAGTATCAAGAATACGGAATTACTAAGGTATTGCCTTCATCGCAGTGCTACTCCTAAAAACTGAAATAAGGTACTGGAGAAAAAAATGGGTCCAACCGATTCTAAAAGCAATTAAAACTGTGTATAGGAATGGTAACCAAGGCGGCTGCCAGACCAGTTAGAGTCGGGGGTTTCCCAGACCCAGCACGCATTAGATGATATCGAAACCGCCTGCTGCACCACAAAAACAGTTTAAAACGTTACATCTGAGAATAAAACCACTTTCTAGGAAGAAACGAAAAACCCGTTGAACTCTCCACGCGTCGTCCGACAATATTAGAGGAGAAGAGTCCAGAAGACCACGCTTGGCATGGAGAGCCAGCAGGAGGAACATTCCTGCAGGACGTGAGCTCTTGTCTGTAAGGCTCAACCACGGTGTGGTGGTGGCTCAGATCATGAGATTAACTGTGGGTTAATTACTAATGATGCGGCGACGAAGACGGTAAATTCCTTCTGGGAAGAACGGAAGAAGGATCGCCATGCAGTAGGAGTCTCCCTGATATTGTTTATTAGAGGGGGAAGTATTCCATCTCCGAGTTAGGAGAGGTTTTATTTCCACCCATAAATCTGCCACTGGGGTCGTCAAACCAAATGTTGGGCAAGTAATCGCTTCTCTAGCCTGACGAGGCTACCCACATGACTTGAGTCCTAGTGACAGGCAACTGAGCAGGAAGTATGACTAAGGCCAGAGATAAAGTGACGAATAGCAGATATTACAGGGTGACAAGAGTAACATCGATCAATGGCCTAGAGACTGCTCATTATTCAACACAACAGATGCCAGATGTGCATTAAACGACAAATATTTTCAGCAACATTCTATGAGGTTTCGGGTTTGCAGCCGGGTCATATTGACTTGTTGCCATAATATTTCGGCTGTCAGCCGTTCAGCCATCTTCAGGTGTCTGTGACTGGAGACTGCCAGTTCACGGCATTGGCTTTCTTGCATGAAGAGACAGGCTCACTGGCGGATGTCACAGGAGCGTCCTCTATCAAAGTCCACGCCCTCTGCAAATACTGTTCCATCCGTCGGGCGCATCGCATGAGTAAAGACACTAAATATACACCCTCTGTCGGAACGCTCGTTTGCGGCGCTAAAAACGAATGTCAGATGTCATGCTCGAGCAGATGCTCATAAGCCGCACATCATGCCAATAAATGCTAAACGACGCGTCGCTTGGTGTAAGGAGCGTAAATATTGGACGATTGAACAGTAGAAAAACGCTATGGGGAGTGACGAATCACGGTACACAATGTGGCGATCCGATGGCAGGGTATGGAGATGGCGAATGTCCAGTGAACGTCATCTGCCAACATGCGTAGTGCCCACAGTAAAATTCGGAGGTGGTAGTGTTATGGTGTGGTCGCGTTTCTCATGGAGGGTGCTTACACTCCTTGTTGTTTTGTGTGGCACTATCACAGCACAGGCCTACATTGATGTTTTAAGCAACTTCTTGCTTCCCGCTGTTGAAGAGCAATTCAGGGATGACGATTGCATCTTTCAACACGATTCAACACCTGTTTATAATGCACGGCCTGTGGCGGAGTGGTTACACGACAATAACACCCCTATAATGGACTGGCCTGCCCAGAAACCTGACCTAAATCCTATAGCAGACCGTTGGAATGTTTTGTAACGCCGACTTCGTCTCAGGCCTCACCTACAGACAATGATACCTCTCCTCAGTGCAGCATTCCGTGAAGAATGGGCTGCGATTCCCCAAGAAACCTTCCAGCACCTCATTGAATGTATGCCTGTGAGAGTGGAAGCTAAGGGTGGGCCAACACCATACTTAATTCCTGCATTACCATCCCACCCTGCATTACCCCCTTCTCCATGACGACCTCTCCTTCTCTGAGGATCTCAGTAAGAATACCGTTTTGATTCCCACCTCTCCATTCCCAACAATACCCACTTTAATTACTCCCTCTTCATCACATTCCTTGAATGCACTGATACCTCTGTCCTGCCAATCGTTCCCTCTTTCCAGTACGTGGATCAGTTTCCTCCCTCAGTTTTAAACACTCCCATTACAGCACACAACATGAAACTCATACTGTGCTCCAAACACAATACTGCCCTCAATGAAGACTGTATCATTTACCAGCTCTCCAAGGACTCCCCTCCCATCTTTGCTCGCTGTCCTTGTTACTTTGTATAATGTCTTCCTCTCCACCAGCTTTTACCTCAACCTGTGGAAGACGTCCTGCATCCTGTTGTTTCTTGAGCCCAACAACCCCGCCCCCCCGCCCTCTGACACCTCTTCCTACCGTCCCATCTGCCTCACCTCCGTGTTCAGTTAGACTTTTGTGTCCATCCTCTCCTGACCTGTTCATCACCACCTCGACCAGCACGACCTCCTTCCCTTTACCCAGTGTGGGTTCTAGCCCTCCTTTACTGATGATGACCAGCTCCTTAACCAATCTTCTTTCCCATCATTCCACTATCTTTGTTTCCCTCGACCTCCAGAACGTCTATGACCATGTATGGCATCACGAGCTCCTCTTCAAACTCTAGACCTACCAGTTTTGTCTGTCTCATTGCTTCTTTCCTCTCCCATCGTCCTTCCTATGTCACTATCCACAATACCAACTCCCCCCGTACATTTTATCCAACTGCGGGCGTGTCTCAAGGCTCCGTCCTACCCGCTCTCCTCTATCTCCCGTACACTGCAGATATGCCAAAGCCTCTCCTGCCTGTTAACCTGTCCCAATTTGCTGATGACACCACCTTCTGAGCAATGTATCCCACCCTTCAACGGTCCCAATGTACACTTCAAACCCAGCTTGACCAGTTCACTGCTTGGTGCAACCAGTGGCTCCTTTGCATCAACCATTCCAAGACCCAGGCAATCATCATAGGTTATACCATGCCCTCCTTCTGGCTCCATAATATTTAGCTTATCATTTATGGTCATCTTTCCCAACTCACTCCTACACTGAAATACCTTGGCCTCACCATCGATCGTCACCTCACCTGGACTCCCCATTTCCTTACAACCCAACACAAAGCCCACAACAGACTCCATCTCCTGAAACTCCTATCAGGTCAGACGTGGGGACTGAGTCCTCGCACCTACAAATCACTGATCCATCCAATACTTTGCTATGCCAGCGTTGCCTGGATTTCTGCCCCACCCAAATTCTATAACGCCCTTCAAATCCTCGAACGCCATGCACTCCACCTCACTTTCCATATCTGCCTTCTGTCCCCACATTGATCCTATATGACCTTATACCCTTCCCACATCATCTGCTTTTCATTGAAGGCATCCGAACCCTGTACATCACCCACAGACTCGATCCCCCTCACCCCCCTAGCGTCTCCCATCCTCTAAACCCCCTACCTGTTGTCTTGTCTTTACTATTGTGCCCCACCTTCTCTCCATCTCCACATCCTCCATCTGCTTTACCAACTCAACATCCGGCGCCTACCCCTCCCACATAATGAGCTTCACCCTGATATCTACTCCTCCTACGAACTCTAACCGACCTTTCCCCTCCTCCTCAGGGCTCTGTGTCCCCTCCTTTCCCCTTCCCCTGAGGGGTTTTTCCTCCCTTCTATGTCCTCCACCTTTCCAGCCAACCCCTTTCACATGTGTGTGCTCCCTCATGGCTTGCTCTTCTTCGCCCACACCACTCATCTCCTTCCCCTTGGAGTGCCTCCTGACCCCATTTCTTCATCTCAATCTCTTACCCCGCTGCCCCCTCCTCTCCTTTATCTTTCCTTCTCTTAGGCCTAACCCTCCCTCGACAGATCCCCTCCAGCAGTTTTACTCTGTCACATGTGCTCCGTCTCGTGCTGTGCTTTTGAAGGGCCGTCGTTCTGGTGTGGATTTTTAATACTGTGCCTAACTTTTGTGTTGTGCTTGTGACTACGATGTATTTTACGTGCTGCACATATCGTCAACTGTGTTTTTATCTTTATGTGGACCTTTTTTAACTGTGTCCCCCAATGAAGATCTCCATGTAAACGTATTTTTAACCTCCATTGTCTCCCCCCTTCATATGTTCATACATTCCCCTTTTATAGCCTTATTATACGTTTTGTGCCATCGCTTTTTAGTTCCTGTACTATCTGTCGGTTGAAGAGCGGGGGACTATGCCGCTGAAGGCCCTCCCCTGCCCATATGGGGCAGGGGAATGAAATAACAAGAAAGAAAAAAAGCTAGCAGTTTCCAGTGTCGGGCACCTGAGATAGCTGAACGGTTACCAGCCGAAATATTGTGGCAAGAAGTCAATATGATCCGGCTGCAATCATGAAACCTGACAGAATATTCAGTACCCCGGAAAAACTTCAAGAATCACATTTTTATCAACATCTCTAGAAGTCTATTCATCACAGAGCAGATTAGAAACCGTCTTTCAACATAACTAGTGTCAAAACCATGAAGTTCTAGCGGGGAAACGTTGCACCTGAGACATCTGTGTCACAGAAAAAGTGTTTCTGTTTGTCTTTTGTAAACGCTCTAAAATACTGTGTACATATTTGTTATACCCTGTAGAAGCGACAGCAGTTTTGAAGGAGTAATATTGACACAGGAAATTAAAATGAAGTGATTGCTATTTGTAGCGAAACATACTGTGTGATGCGAATTTAAAAAAATTGTACACCAGCTGGGAAAGGCATAGGTGATGTTATTTAGTTGATATACTTTAGAAAAGACAGTGTAGAATTTTAAACCAAGCTGTTTTAAGTTAACCTACCCAAGGATACCCTATACGAGTGTCTCTTATAAGATTCGTTAGGCACATTTTCTGTGGTGTTTCAGCAAATATTTGAAATTTCGGTTTTGCATCGTGTAGCTGGAGTCAGCCAAAACAGCACTCATCACATCTTCCATACGACGCCCAGTGTCGACGGAAAACGTAAATTTTTTCCCGTTACTAACAAAATGATTCTTCAAGCGTAATTTTACGTGCCCATTTGACAGAGCGCTCCCAGTGTATTCTAGTGCGATATTTATTTTGTCGATGTGTATTAACGTGGAAGCAAAACATGAAGAATGGCTAGTAGCCCAGCAGCGTCTCAGTAGCGCTGCATGCTTGGCTGTAGCAGTTAGCGCGAGCCAGGGCAGCGCTGTAGCTGCTGGAGTACTGATTGTTCTTCGATTTTTACTGTCCCTGTTAATACATTTCGCTCATGATAATAGGCTTCCGTACCGACAGCACGTTAGGTCTGACCGTACCTCACAGTATCCACACAATCTGGAGCTCATAAAATCAGCTGTGGAGATTGATATAACTTATAGATAGGACAAACTAGTAGAAATTTTAACATTCGTTTTAGAGAACACAGTAACACTAGTGATAATTGTACATCATACTTCTCGAACTATATTCAGGCGACTACATCCAAATTAGGTAACACTGAAAAATTTTTAGAAATTCTCAGTAAAATCGGAAAAGGAAGACAGCTTGGTTATTTAAAGACGTCGAAATTTATAGGGCATTGCGAGATAGCCCGGAAAACATTTTCAATGAACAGACTGACCATAAAAATAGGAAATTGCAGTATTTCAGGAATATTCTGGATCATATTGCGCCTATTTCTACTTAGCACATGTTTCTTTCCTACATTTATGTATTACTTGCGCTTGTTTTACGTATGTGGAACGCTGCTTTCATCTGTATCCGAGATTTCACACCCTACTCTGTATTTGTATTTTTTGGGTATTGCTTTAGTATGACTTGGCAGTCATTCCATCTTTTTACCACTTTTAATCCTTATTCTCAGTATCATTTTTAGTTCCTTTATTATTTAACACGCATTTCTCTCGATTTTCACCTTTCTGCGCACACATTTCACAAACCATATGAAGTTGACTCCATATATTAGCATCTTTGCATCCCACAGCTCTTTTTCCTTGTATGTTTACATCTTTTCCGGTTTTGTTATCCATTTACGACCACTATTACTTGAAATTTATACTTTTTATATCATTATTTCACGAACTTTCTAACGTGTATGGTATATGGAACAGCAGATAAATTCAGAACATCACGCGCAACTGCTCTTTCACAGCATGTCACAGCTTTATATCATTGAGTGGGTTTCAGCATCCCAAGTAAATAACTTGTAAATTTCCGTTTTTAACGTTTGTCAATTTCATAATTACGTGTATTACATTGGGCGACTGCTTGTTTTCAGAATGTTTGAAAATGACCACATATCGAAACTACAATCACAGTAAATACTGTTTTTACAGCCTAAAGCGGAATGATTTCATTTTAAAATTTCACGAAGGCCGTGGACGGAGTTATCACTAGACTTCCAAAGTATAAACACTATGTGAAATTGTAAATTTATCAAAAATTTCGGTGAATGTAGCTGATGCCTCCTGCTACTTCTTCGTAGCTTTCGAAGTGTATAAACATAAAATCGTGTAAAAAATGCAAAAATTGCAATGATATGTAGTCTCAAGACTTGAAAACATCGCCCCTAGGGCGAGAGCTTGTGTCTTAGTATCAGAAACCCAAAGCGAACAGCGGAGAGAGAGAGAGAGAGAGAGAGAGAGAGAGAGAGAAGAAATGGTTCAAATGGCTCTGAGCATCACGGGGCTTAACTTCTGGGTTCATCAGTCCTCTAGAACTTAGAACTACTTAAACCTAAGAACCCTAAGGACATCACACACATCCATGCCCGAGGCAGGATTCGAACCTGCGACCGAAGCGGTCGCGAGTTTCCAGACTGCAGCGCCTAGAACCGCTCGGCCACCCCGGCCGACAGTGAGAGAAGAAATGGAGGTTTCCCACTATTTTAAGTTGATGAAATTATGCTATTTCTCTAATTTGCCTACTTTTTACATTGGACATGTGAATTTTTTTCGTAATAAATTTGTCTTTGATATCACCGATGTACGTGCTCGTGTAAACATCCATCCTATTTCTTTTGAGTACATCTGCCGTACTATGCCGTTTTTGTGAACGTGGCTGCAGCCTTTGACCTCCTCCCGACACTGTTTCACTACTACGGAATGCACGGTCGTTAAAATAAGATTAAAAGTGTGTACCAGACCGAGACTCGCTGCTGGAACCTTTGCCTTTAAGGCGTTAGTGCTCTGTCGACTGAATTATCTAAGCACAACTCACCACCCGCCCTCACACGGCTTCCCACTAGACATGCAGGAGAACTTCTGCCAATCTTGGGAGGTAGGAGAAGGGGTACAGGCAGAAGTGAAGCTGCGAGGGATATGCCTCCGTCGTGTGTGGATAACTTAGCTGGTAGAGCACTTTCCCACGAACAGCAAAGATCACAGTTTAGATTCTCGGTCCAGCACACAGCTCCAATTTGCCACAAAGATTCAAATCAGCGCCCTCTCCACTACAGAATTAAAATTCATTCTGAGATTAAAGGTCTCTTAAGGTAAGACTTCATATGTTACACGGATGACATTTTAATTAGATTTAAAATACGTCAAAAGTTGTGACATGGTCGCGGATTGAGACAGTAATCTTGGAATGGTAGAATGAATTCCTTTTATTTCCGCAAATGATCATAAAACTTTTGGTCCTTAGACTAACGGTGTCAGTCAAAAATGCCCGTCTTCAGATCTCGGTGCTGATTTGCTGCTTTGCTGATTTGCTCCTTTGAATCTGTCGTAAGCCAGGCATGGCTTTTGTGATCATTGACGGAAATGAAATAAATTCATTCTACTCTTCCTGATCACTGTTTTATTCTGCGATCATGTCACAACTTGTGAAACTAGTGCTATGCCTGGGTTACGACGGAGTCAGAAGGCTCTGTAACCTGATTCAGTAAATTAGCACCGAGACCTGAAGACAGTCATTGCTGACTGAAATTGGTAGTCTAAGCAATTAATTTAAAATTCAGTCCACCAATACGCCAGACGTTCGACTGACTACAGGTTGGTGTCACTTTTGACGACGCCAGAAACACAAATTCGTTTCTTGTTCTTTTGCAAAGTCCTACGTGTGTACTAACTGCTTTTACCTGATGTTCTTACACCTGATGTTCTTGAAGTACTGCGAATTCTTCGAAAAACATCCTTCTGACTGATGATAAAATCTGTGTCCCTTTATTTACACTCATATTTAAAAAAAGCACAAACCATCTTGAACGACTAGAGATAGGACGTTCCTATTCACAGAACATGTGCATTAGTATGTTCTGCAGAAATGATTAGCATTTCAGTCACCTTAGGTCAGCATGTGTCCTGTTGCGCAGTAGGCGTAGGGTCTGCCATGGACCCTGATAGCTTGCTCCATGCATAATGGCATCGACGCGTATAAGGCGTGAATATCGTCCTCTGGTATAGCCATCCATGCTGCATTCACCTGGATACAAAGTTCATTCGTGGTGACTGGTACTGGATCACAGCGCTGCACCCGTCCTTTCTCCATATCCCACACATTTTCTATTTTCAACAAGTCTGGTGATCTGGCAGGCCAGGGCGAAAGGCTGACATTCTGCGACTCCAAAAAAGACACCTGTTCGTGCAGTGACATATGGTCATGCATTGTCTTGTTGAAAATTGGCGTCTGGAGTGTTGTGCAGAAAGGGTATGGCTACGGGCCGCAGGATGTCATTCACTTAGGTCACACTGGTGACAGTGCCCTCGACAAGCACCAACTGTGATTGGTGGTTGTACCCAATAGCACCCCACACCAAAAGGATTTGAGTTGGAGCTGCATTTCTTATGCCAATGCAGTCACTGTGATGCCACTCCCCCTGTCTGCGGTGAACCAACATGCGGCCATCATTTTCAGACTAACATAATCTGGATTCGTCTGAAAACTATCTGATGCCATTCCTGTCCCCAGTGACGTCGTTCCGTACACCATTGCTAATGTCTTTCTGCACATTCTTCAATGGTAAGCGGGGAAGTGGACGACGCACACTAACCGATGCCGTAATAAACGGCAACGAACTGTCACCCCCGATAGTGTACAATGTGTTACACTGATCCACTGTTGCGCCAGATCCGTGGAGGACGCAGACCTGTCCTGCAATGCCATTCATATAAGATGCCGATATTCTAGGGGGAGGTGCGGGTGGTACTACCTTATCGATCTCGTTGTGTTAAACGGCCTTCCATGAACCATTCCGCACACACCAGTTCCGCTGTCGAAACACTTCGTCCCACACGAGCAGCAATTTCCCGGATGGATGTGTGTGCCCTCTTTCAAACTCACTGATTTGACGATACGGTTCGCGACTGCGTCTGCGAGGCATCTTGCACGTCTGCTCAAGTCACACTGATCCATTGCATTCGGTTTATAGAGACAACGAGAGCTGCAGGAAGATTTTACCGGTAGGTGGTATGCACCCCGATATCGATGTTGATATTTAACCCGTGGGCCGACGTGGTTTAAAAGCTAATCGTTTCTGCAGAACATACTATTGTACATGTCATGTGAATGTGAATGTGAATGTTCTATCTGTAGTCACTCAAGGTGTTCTGTTTTTCCTGAACATGAGTGTACTTACTAAGTATCACATTCAGTGGAGATAACCTTCTCAGAGAATCACTGTACAGTAATGGTTTCATTTGATCCTTGTGTTTTTATGTTTCAAAGAAAATAATTTATAAGAGGATGGGTATACCTAACTCTGCTGAAAAGGAGTGTAAGGTAATAGATATTGGGTACCCAACTGAAATTTTAACGGAAACAGAATACTCAGCCACACGGTGGAGAGGGTAATTTCAAATTTAATTTTCACACATTGGATTCCGGTTATAGTAATATGAATTATTACATACACACCCTTAGTAGTTTGTACAGGAAAAAGGAAACTTAGATTGAAGACACAGTGGTTCCACATATCGTAAACAGTTTATATTGTAATATTTCATAATATTTTATTCGAACTGCATCTTCTTAGAAACTATGCAGAACATTGGTTCCTTCTTCCGTATCACTGATTTCTTCGGTAAAATGTACAGTACTTTCGAGATGTAAACCATAATAATAAACTCAATCCCAGATTGTGAAACTTCATCATTCTAATGAACGCGGTAGAACACGAGATATCTAAACCAATCTGCCTCATCTGTAACAAACGAGAAGTGCTGAGACCGAATTAAAAATCAAAGTAAATTTAAAAAAATCTCCGAAAATTCCACGTTAGCACACTAATAAAGTATACGACCGCTGAAGATAGGCATGTAGCCCGATACCGGTGCGTCCAAGATAAAAAGAAAACGAGCAGCCTTGTCTATCAGTATTCAAACAATGTCATTCAACATCATAAGGACTGCAGAACACCGTGAATACAAAACTTCAGTAGATTCCAGTTCTCACAGACTTCTTCAGTCTCTTTCTTCTTAGTGATACTCCGAGTGGAAGCAAAGCTTAATTCAAAGAGTATCCAAGAATGACAACTGAAAATCACCAGGAACTATAGGACGATCAGAATATTATCCACTTCCTAAAACCGTGGAGTTCATTGTTAATGAACAGTTAACAGTTTACGTAAAAAATTACAACTTCCACGATAAAAATAAATCAGGCTTCTGAAAACATAATAGCACAGAAACTGCATTAATCAAAATATTTGACGAGATTGCTATGTACAGACGTCACGCGACCATTTTAAAGCTGCTTGATTTCAGAGATACTGTTTATTTCGATGTATTATTCATTAAGATGAAATGGATGAATTCCTCAAGCAGTGCAATACTGTGATTCGACAGATACCTCAGACGTCAACTAGTCGTATGTGAGCCGGAAAAGTCATCACGGAAACATAAGCTTCTGGAGTCCCCGAGGATTCAGTGATTATATTTATACATAGCTCTCTCGGTGATACTTCATATGCGCTTCCCTCTCGTAATACCACACACATGAAGACAATATCCAGCTGTTGTTAACATCACCTTTGCTTGTGCTCATATCTTCACTACTGTGATGTAGTTCAACACTGCAGATGATGCGAGCTAGCCATGCTTGCGTAAGATAAGTGTGCAGTATTAGAGTGTTTGATCACATCAATCCTTCATGTACTCAGATTGTGTGTGAGTGCACAGGAGGTTTTATTTTTGCACCTGTGTTTATTTCAACGGTTTCTTAGTCACTGATGTGCTCGGTATCTCTCCTCATATATCAAATTCCTATCGTCATTCCATAAAACCAATGAGATACTTTCATCATCTTGGCTGCACGTTTGCAGAACACTAAATCTTTCTCCATCTCCTTTCCATTTCAGCGATACCACTGTGGAAAACATTAGCCTGTTACCTACCTTTTATCCGAAACCACTCTGCATTCAGAAGACATTTGTCTGCTGTCATAGGCGTAGATGCCCTCGCAGCCCATCCCAGCCGTTTCCCAGCCGTTTCCCTTCCGTCCATCAGCGAACCAGAATTTCTGTAACATTTTAAACTGTCTATTCTTTTCTTATACTTTCCTCTTCCCTTCCTACCATCTAATATGTTCACCCTAACCTCTTACTTCTCGCTCTTCCTCTGACCAGTCAACTTCTTCTCCATGCTGATTCCTTCTGTACTGTTTCATCTTTCCAGGTGAAATAAATGAATGAATAAATAAATAAATAACGGAACGCAGTGTACTAAATCAGGCTAAATTTTCGTCAAAATCAACTGTTTAACGTTATTATGTTCTATAGCACAAGGATTCATTGCTGCTTAATGTGAGATACAAACCTTCGGTATTATCATGAGCTCCGTTTCCGATAATTTCATTGGTTTTGCATTTTAACTACTGTTAGTTATTGAAAGAATCATAATCAATGTTAAGATACATCTTAAAAAGGAAGAAGGATGTATCATGTTTACATCACCTCAAAGGAAAGAAAGACCTGATAATAACGTTTTATTGTCAACAAATTCGTTAAAGACGGAGTGAAAGTGCGGATGGAATCAGGATGAGGAAGGAAAGTGACTGCGTCCTACCAGATATCAGACACAATCAGTTTAGGGAAACTGCAGTAGGAAGTGGGAGATGAAGAAGCTTGCACAGGACAGAGTAGCATGGAGAGCTGCATCAAATCAGTCTCAGGACTGAAGAGCACAACAAGGTCAATGATTTGCGTACCGATTCTCCGAAATACTAGTAATAGTCGAGTTCCTAAATTACCAGGATGTAAATAAGAGACAGTTAAATGTTACTTGCTATGATTTAATCAACTGCTTGTACGCTTCAGCATAGTGGTTTTCTTAAGCGTTTACGATCACCGTTATTAACACTAAAATACATAAAGTAGCAAAAGGGAGAGAAGGAAACATGTAGATGAATATGGATTGGGGCTAAGAAATGAAAGAGGAAGCCGCCTGGTAGAATTTTGCGCAGAGCATAACTCAATAATAGCTAACACTTGTTTCAAAAATCATGAAAGAAGGTTGTATACATGGAAGAACCCTGGTGATACTAGAAGATATCAGATAGATTATATAATGGTATGACAGAGATTTAGGAATCAGGTTTTAAATTGTAAGACATTTCCAGGGGCAGATGTGGACTCTGACCACAATCTTTTGGTTATGAACTGTAAATTAAAACTGAAGAAACTGCAAAAAGGTGGGAATTTAAGGAGATGGGACCTGGATAAACTGAAAGAACCAGAAGTTGTACCGGGTTTCAGGGAGAGCATAAGGGAAAAATTGACAGGAATGGGGGAAAGAAATACAGTAGAAGAAGAATGGGTAGCTTTGAGGGACGGAGTAGTGAAGGCAGCAGAGGATCAAGTAGGTAAAAAGACGAGGGTTAGTAGAAATCCTTGGGTAACAGAAGAAATATTGAATTTAATTAATGAAAGGAGAAAATATAAAAATTCAGTAAATGAAGCAGGTAAAAAGGAATACAAACGTCTCAAAAATGAGATCGACAGGAAGTGCAAAATGGCTAAGCAGGGATGGCTAGAGGACAAATGTAAGGATGTAGAGGTTTATTTCACAAGGTGCAAGATACATACTGCCTACAGGAAAATTAAGGAGACCTTTGGAGAAAGGAGAACCACTTGCATGAACATCAAGAGCTTTGATGGAAACCCAGTTCTAAGCAAAGAAGGGAAAGCAGAAAGGTGGAAGGAGTATATAGAGGATCTATACAAGGGCGATGTACCTGAAGACAATATTATAGAAATGGAAGAGGACGTAGATGAAGATGAAATGGGAGATATGAAACTGCGTGAAGAGTTTGACACAGCACTGAAAGACCTGAGTCGAAACAAGGCCCTCGGAGTAGACAACATTCCACTAGAACTACTGACAGCCTTGGGAGAGCCAGTCCTGACAAAACTCTACCATCTGGTGAGCAAGATGTATGAGACAGGCGAAATACCCTCAGACTTCAAGAAGAATATAATAATTCCTATCCCAAAGAAAGCAGGTGTTGACAGATGTGAAAATTACCGAACTATCAGTTTAATGGGTCACAGCTGCAAGATACTAACGCGAATTCTTTACAGACGAATGGAAAAACTGATAGAAGCCGACCTCGGGGAAGATCAGTTTGGATTCCGTAGAAATGTTGGAGCACGTGAGGCAATACTAACCCTACGACTTATCTTAGAAGAAAGATTAAGGAAAGGTAAACCTACGTTTCTAGCATTTGTAGACTTAGAGAAAGCTTTTGACAATGTTGATTGGAATACTCTCTTTCAAATTCTGAAGGTGGCAGGGGTAACATACAGGGAGCGAAAGGCTATTTACAATTTGTACAGAAAGCAGATGGCCGTTATAAGAGTCGAGGGGTATGAAAGGGAAGCAGTGGTTGGGAAGTGAGTGAGACAGGGTTGTAGCCTCTCCCCGATGTTATTCAATCTGTATATTGAGCAAGCAGTGAAGGAAACAAAAGAAAAATTCGGAGTAGGTATTAAAATCCATGGAGAAGAAATAAAAACATTGAGGTTCGCCGATGACATTGTAATTCTGTCAGAGACAGCAAAGGACTTAGAAGAGCACTTGAACGGAATGGGCAGTGTCTTGAAAGGAGGATATAAAATGAACATCAACAAAAGCAAAACGAGGATAATGGAATGTAGTCGAATTAAGTCGGGTGATGCTGGGGGAATTAGATTAGGAAATGAGACACTTAAAGAAGTAAAGGAGTTTTGCTATTTGGGGAGCAAAGTAACTGATAATGGTCGAAGTAGAGAGGATATAAAATGTAGACTGGCAATGGACAGGAAAAGCGTTTCTGAAGAAGAAAAATTTGTTAACATCGAGTATAGTTTTAAATGTCAGGAAGTCGTTTCTGAAAGTATTTGTATGGAGTGTAGCCATGTATGGAAGTGAAACGTGGACGATAAATAGTTTAGAGAAGAAGAGAATAGAAGCTTTCGAAATGTGGTGCTACAGGAGGATGCTGAACATTAGATGGGTCGATCACATAACTAATGAGGAGGTATTGAATAGAATTGGGGAGAAGAGGAGCCTGTGGCACAACTTGACTAGAAGAAGGGAGAGGGAGACCAAGAGATGAATACACTAAAGAGGTTCAGAAGGATGTAGGCTGCAGTAGATACTGGGAGATGAATAAGCTTGCACAGGATAGAGTAGCATGGAGAGCTGCATCAAACCAGTCTCAGGACTGAAGATCACAACAACAACAACACATAGGACGTTAAATAAGTAATGCAACGATTTTTTCTGGGCCAATTTCGTTTGCCGGCCGGTGTAGCCGAGCGATTCTAGGCGCTACAGTCCGGAACCGCGCGACCGCTACTGTCGCAGGTTCGAATCCTACCTCGGGCATGGATGTGTGTGATGTCCTTAGGTTAGTTAGGTTTAAGTAGTTCGAAATTCTAATGGACTGATGACCTCAGAAGTTAAGTCCCATAGTGCTCAGAGCCATTTGAACCAATTTCGTTTGAAAAAATGTGGAATATGTTGTGGGGCATTGTGGAGTATTTCCACTTCAGGTCCATTAGTTTCATGAAACTCCTATTGGTAGTGATGTTATACGTAGCTTTCAAAATGGCGTCTGTAACGGAGGTGCGGGAAGTCAAAGCATTTCAGATATTCATAGACGCTTGCGGGATGTCTGCGGAGACCGTTTAGTGAGCAAAACCACGGTGAGT